>NW_015114133.1:0-92467 GCF_001443285.1 Poecilia latipinna
ATGGCACTGACCCCACTGTACGTATCATTTTCCTTTAACCCTCCACCTTTACTCTGGAGCTCTGTTTCGATTAAGTGATAATTTGATCAGCTACTCAGTACTTAAGTAGATTTTCTTACCAAATAGTTTTTGCTCCTTCTTTTTACTTTTACTCAAGTATAAATATGCTACTGCCGCTGAGATGTAATTATCCATCTCAGCGCTTCGTTCGGACCGAGGTAAGTAGGGGCCAAGGTCCCGTCTTATTTAGCGGTCACTGGGCAACATTTGCATCTGCATAAACCTACGAGCAACCTCAAGTTGCCAAATGACCTCACACAAACTTGAGCCCCCTGAGAAAACCAATTTAACGAGGGAATACATAAGTAGCATTAGAAAATGTCTCAGTTCAGGCTCTTTGTAAGGGCGGCCCCCTCTATGAGTAATTTATTGATCCCCTGACATTTTATCCTGCATCAAAATCAAATTTACTTTCTTTGATGAAAAGCTTGGGGGCTTTTAGCTAATTCAAAGGATGAAGAGAAACAAATCACTGTGACACATTTATTAGGAGTCCGATGGTTCTGTAGAGTGAAGGGAACATCACCCAGAATGGACTCGGTGTAATGTCATTCCTTAGACTTTATATTCCCAAAGCTCCCTGCCGCTTACTGCTCGCGTTTCTGTAACTTAACCACAACTTTCAGTCGCATTAAAGCTGCACGATGTAACTTTGACAGAAATAGGTTTTTAAACAGAAAATCTGTGAGAAAACCAAACAAGCTGAGCTCTTCCCCTTCCTCCCAGTGTCACAAAATGCAAAAATGCCCTGCTCAAAAACGTCCAATCAGAGCCAGGAGGCGGGTCTTACCGCTGACAATCAACACTCCTAAATGTTTGAACTTAACGTTTCATGAAAACCGTTTATCTGCCGCGAAAAATCCCAGAAATGCTACCTACCCTTAGCATCTGTGACCTGCTATGTTGTGTTGAACCAGTTATTTGGTTTTTTTTACAGATCATCTGTCTTATATTCTACTGTAACAACATAATGATCATTTTAACAAATATGTAAAAAAAAAAAATTCTTTTTCTAAATAAAAGTTTAACAGAAAAACTGAATAAGATTTGAAAAAGTAAAAAAAACCCTGAAAAGTTCTTGTAAAGTAACTGGTATTTTCCAGTGAAAGTACGTTGAAATTTCTGAAAAGTAAATTCAGAGTTAAGAGGAAGTATCTGAAAGCTGCTCGGGTTCTGGTACGGCAGAAACCCAGAAAGGTTAAGCAATTACCAGGCAAGGTACGGAAATCAACCTCTATGTTTTAAATCTCAAAGCTCTGAAAAGAATTAGCCATTTTATGAAAAGCAGAATAAATGTTTAGTGTCAACAAATCAAAGCTTGGGAGTTTTTCCAATTCTAAAAAGTTTATCCTTAAAGTTTCTAACATTTAAATCATATCCAGATATTTTTCAAACTGATATTTTCTGCTTTTTAATGCCAGATAAACTCTGATTTGCTAAACTGGTGAATCTAAAACGAGGAACAACTTTTCTTCGCCTGTCGGGTGAAATCATGACCTCCAGCTCCACTGAGCAGCTGGACTTTTTCTGGGTCGACCTTCACCATCTAAGCTCCTTTTTTAGTTAGTTTAATAGTAAAAAATGGACAATATTTGCTCCAACTGCTCAAAAATAAACCTTCAGTGTTTGTTTAATAAGGAGTTTAGGCAGGATTACAATCTTAAACGTTCCTTTATTCAGCGTTAAAGCCGATTGTTTTTTAGACGAGTCAGGAAATTCTTCTGAAATTACAAAATTATTAAACTTAAACCTGAGAGTTTATTGGATTACATCATCCAATGATTTTAAATTATTCATTTCAATTAGAAATGTCTTTAAAGCAAAAATACACAAAATAAAACCAGATATTTACATACATTTTTTCCTCATCGTCAGAAGTTAAATCAGACCAAACGTTTCTTGTTTTAGCTCAATTAGAATGATCAAAAATATGCAAATAGAAATAATTTGCATGTTTTCTCACCAGGAAACATTGTGAGAACAATTTTGTAACTTTTCTCAAATCTTGTGTTTTTGACTTGCACTGTAAAACTTAAAAATGGAAATCCATCTGCTGCCTTTAAAATGCAGTTTAATAGAGAAATGTGGCTCCTTAATTAGGTGAGGGCAGCTTTTTTTTTCTTACATATTGAGAAATAATTTGGTTTAAATTGCAGAATTAAGTTAAAAGTCTCAATTAAAGATTGATTAGCTTAAAAATCTCCTCTTTTGTTGCTAAATCAGCTTTAATTTTCTTGTCAACATAAATTGAAATATTTTACAGTGCACCCAACAGGTTTGAACCAAGTCATGCAGTTTTAAAAACAACATTTGAGAAAAGTTACAAAAATGTTCTTCCCACGTTTTCCTGCATTTAGCAAACAGGAATAACTTTGGTAATTCTAGCAAAGCTAAAACGAGAAACGTTTGGTCTGATTTAACTTCAGACGAAGAGAAAAAGACGTTTGTGTGCAAATATCCGGCTGAATGCGGCTCCGATGTTTCGCAGTGTGTGTGTGTTAAAGTTCTGGTGTGACATCATCACTGTCAGACGGACACTCCAGGAAATAAATCTCGACGCTCGGCGTGTCCATCTGGTCCCTGGGAGGTCTGCTTCAGGTGCCGTCCAGCGATTTTTCATTTCGATGTCAGATGTTTCATTTCACAGCTAAAGTTATGGCCGCCGCCGCAGGAGCAGAGCGTCCGCTCAGCCCGCAGCGACTGGATCCAAACGGCTCATATTTTCCAGTTTACAGACGCAGCCGACTGTGTGATTAGTTGCATTTCATGAAAAGCAAAACTGACTCGGATGACAGAGTTTCTTGTTTTGAATAACACTGATGAA
The DNA here is from genome assembly GCF_001443285.1 of Poecilia latipinna. Taxonomy (NCBI): domain Eukaryota; kingdom Metazoa; phylum Chordata; class Actinopteri; order Cyprinodontiformes; family Poeciliidae; genus Poecilia; species Poecilia latipinna. The sequence continues at coordinate 2,885 of NW_015114133.1, forward strand.
TAAACGACTGCTGTGACAAAGTGTCTCAAATACTCAGGCTTTTGTGAATAAAGGGAACATCGGATGAGAGCAATTTAATGAAAATACAGTCAAGGACAAATTAGGGAACAAGAGGGAAACTGATGCAAACTGAAATTATTTAGTTACCAGCAAGAGAAACTGAATATGGTGTAGACGGTTGGAGTAAAATATCCAAAAATGATACTGAAGAGTCAATAAATCTACTAAAGTACTGATTAACTGATCAAATTACTCAATTTCATCATCAGACGGACTAAAATGTAAAGTTCAGTGGATTTGTTGGTATTTTAAGGACAAAAATGGCAATAATTTACTTAAGTAACCAAAAAAATAACAAAATCAGGCAAAAGAAAATTGTTTCCAAATAATTTTTTTCAATATAAAACTTATGAAACTTTAATAAAACCTGCAGGTCTGTGTCTGGTGAAGTTTAAAACATGTTTGTTTTTCATTCAGTGGGAAAACCCCCCAGAAATTTTACTCAAGTGAGAGTAAAAATACTTCACAATAAACGGTACAACGTAGGAAAAATACCACTAGAAGTAAATCTGTTCAAAAAGTTACGTAATTGAGTAAAAGTAACTCGTACTGTGGGTTTACTGCTTGATAACGGTCGGATTCTTGGCATGTCGGGTTTTTCTTGTGTCCCAAACGTAAAACAAACGACTCCAAACCAGAAAATGTGACCCTCCCTCTGCAAAATGCCGCCTCATCCATCCGTGATTCATCCTTTGTCTGGAAACCTTCGTTCATTGTTTCAATGTCAGACGTTTTAGAAACTGTCAAGCAAAACGGCTGTGATGCAACCGCTCATTTTTAACATTACAATCTGAAGGAGAAGTTTTACTTTTCACAGATTCAACATTGTTCTTTATGAACTACTGACAACATGTCTCTGAAATTACAAGCAAGAATTTTGTATTTCTAACAGAAAATGAGAAATGATCAAAATGAGAAGATGCAGAGATTTCAGAGCGCAAATAATCCAAATAAAACAAGTTAATGTTCGTTTAGAAACAGCAGTTCTGATGTTTTACCTCAGGAAGAGTTCAGGAATCAACATCTGGTGGAAAAACCAGCAGCAGGTTTTCAGTGGGCTCCTATTGTGATATTAATTTTATGCCATTCTTGCCTCGTTTAACCCCCCAAAGCCCACTTCTCCAGTTCGTCTCAACGAAAATTGGCCGTAATGCAGAACAAATCCATTTCCAAATAGGCTTCCTGTTTTGATTAGCTGGCAGTTCAGCATTGTTCTGATTTAATCTGACTTCTGGATTGAATCTGTGTTGAAGCCTCGGCTAATAACTCGACATTCAGCTCTGCGCCGTTTAGATAAGTGAGGCGACTTCTTTCAACGCCCAGATTATTCTAGGCCAAATTGCTCCATTGCTCATAATAAAACCTTCATCCAAACCACTCGGTGCCGCTGCATTTTGTCCGAATTGATATTAATCGGACCATCAGGATGTAACGTCAGATTTATAGGAACAGAAAGAAGAATGAGAGGGTTTAGAAAGACAGCACTCAGGTCAGGGTTTTTAAATAAAACATGACATTGTCTTCTCTTTTGTAGCTCATTTCAGCAACACAGAAGCACTTAGAAAGAACAGAGTCAGTAGCAGATTTAAAAAAAGGAATCGCTCAAGGAAACGTCTCGTCTTTGTTGCATGGAGGACAAAGACCGACGCTGAAGGAAGTGTCAAAATCCCAAAACGTGGAGCAGCATCACAACACGGCGCGGCGCAGCCTGCTTTTCATGCAGAGCTTTTTCAAAAGAGAGAAGTGAAGCACTCCCATCAGTCCCGGCTGGGAAAGCAGGACTGATGTGTGCTCCATGTTCTAAGGGCAAAACAAAGCAGCTCCGTCCATTCTGATGATAAACCAGCACAAATATCGATCTAGCAGGAAGATTGGACATGTTTCAGTCCAACAGAGTAAGAGAATCAGAAATATGTGAAACTTGGAAAACACATAAATGTTTCCAGGACGAGAACTGGACGAGAACCGGGGCCAAAGAAACCAAAGAGAATATTAAATTATGAGAATAAATCAAAATATTACCAGAATAAAGTCAGTTTTATGAGAATAAAGTAACATTCTGACTTTATTCTCATCAAACAACTCTTTTCTGTTATTAATTTCATCACAACTTTATTCTAATGTCTGTTTTGTAAACTTATTACCATTTTCTTCGCTTAAACATCGTTTGGTTCAGGAGATTAATGAGCTTTAAGTCAGATTATGTGGAAACTTTCTCTAACAAGACAAAAAGAAAACCTAAAGGAAGCTAATTTAGAGGGAAATAACCGACTGATATTACATCTACTTCCTGTTTGAGTTTAAATTATATCCAAGCACTGATGCTTGGAAAACATTATGAAGTGCTAATATTAAGTAGCGCTCTAAATGCAAAAAGCCTCTGGCTGCTGCAATCCAACACTTAACTCTTCGATATGGTGAATTTGATGGATGCAGCATATTACAGCGATCAATAAAATCAATAAATAAAAACAACAAAACGGGGAAAAAAATGTTTCATTTTCACTGCAGGCCGGAGAGACGACTTCCTAATTATCTGCAGGTTTTATTCTCATTTTTTATCAGCAATTAAAACTTAGATCCTATTAATTTCTCCGTTTTTATTATTTGAAACCATATTCCACTTACAAATAAATCTACATCATTTTACATGAGCCACACAATGCAGCGCCAGGCTTTGGTTCAGTTTCAGATCATCACACAGGGGAAACACTGCTGCACACGTTACTTCTTCATTTTAATCAAAGTAATACTTCAACATGGAGGAATAACGTTGTTTTCCACATGAAGCGGCCCGTGGCGTCGCTCTCCAGGGGAAATGCAGCCGATTCGAGTTTCAGCATAACAAATAAATCATTTTAGTTGGAGGCTGTGAAACAAAATCACAAGTGTGTTCTTTTATACGATGCAAATGGAGGTGATAAACATTTAACGGCACCTGTGCGGCTGTGGAAAGTCGAGTTTTGCAGATAAAAAGTGGGATTATTCAAAATTCAAGCTGCCTTGGAGAAACACGCCGAGCCAATTAAAGTCAACCAGGACCTCCGTAGACGTTCCTGTATCTCATCATCTAACTGTAAAAAATCAACATAAAATGCAGAAACAGAAACTTTTATCTGAGTTTTGTCTATTATGTTGCTGTGAGGCTCATTTTATACTAAAATGCAATAAAAAGGATTAGAGATATTTTTACTTTTACCAAGAATTCCACTTGGGTGAAATGTGGAATCCCTCAGGGTTGTGTGTTTGGTTTCCTTCAGTTAAAACTGTTCTAAACTAAATCTTACAAACGGTTGAAATGGGAAGTAATTTAATTTGTAACTTCCTTCATAGCAGATGTTTTCATGCCTCCTGACATCCCGTCTGTCAGAGCTGGGTAGTTACTAGTTACTTTTTTGGGGGGAAAAATTACTTTTAGGAGTATTTTTACTACACTGTACTTTAATTTTTACTTGGGTAATTTTGTTATCAAGTGTTTCTTCTCTTACTTGAGTAAAATTTCTGGGTTTTCTTCCCACTGAATGAAAAACAAGTATGTTTAGACCAAAATCTCACCAGACACAGACACACATCTGCAGCTTTTATTTTAACTTCATAAGTTTTATTTTTGATAAAAACTGATTTGGAAACATTGTATTTTCCCTGATTTCATTATTTTTTGTCCCTTCCTTATATGAATTATCATTTTTGTCCTTAAAATACCAAAATGTCCACTTAACTTTACATTTCAGTCTGCGTGATGTAATCTATAATCATTAAATGATTGATAATTTGATCAGTTACTCAGTACTTTAATAGACTTCCTACCAAATACGTTTTTACTCTTACTGGAGTAATTTCTTGGATGGATACTTTTTACTTTTGGGTAAAAATATGTTGAAGTAGCACTACTTTTACTCACCTTTGCTTGTAGATTTTTGGAACGTTTCAGTAAAGTGCAGATAATTTTTTAAAATAATATCCTCAGCAGTAAAACCACAGAAGTATTTCTATCATTTGTACTGATGCACTATTTAAAGTTTTCAAACATTGAGTCGTCCATTACGACCACATCAAGCCACTTAGGTGTTCTTTTAAATCTCCTTAAGTGTGTTTCTGTTTTTCCGATCATTAACTTTAACATTAAAATGCCAACTCTGGCTTTCTGTAATCTGTCTGTTTGAAGCTTTTTCCGCCTTTCAAACTAAGGAAACACCAAGCATCTGTCAGGTTGTTTGACTGAATCATGCACAACCTGTTAAAACATGTTTTAGACCCATAATAAAGCCTCACTGGGCACAAAAGGATCTAAAATCACAGGTTTCTCTGCTCCAGTTGAGAAAGATTCTCAGCTGTGAGAAAATATTAATTTATTGAAAGGTCTTTGTGGAAAAAAAGAGCTCAACTTTAAACTGCTCTCAATAAAACAATCCATCTTCAGAATGAGAGAAGCTGCTTTTGACTAATTGCCTGTTGAAGTGGCTTCTGCCTGATGGAGAAGGGCAAAGCAATTTACCCACAAATAACTCAAAAACCTCGCTTCAACCAAAAGGCTGAGATATTAATCTATTTCCTCCATTAGCCTCAGCTTGTCAGGACCAGGATTTAGGGAAGAAAATACTTTTTCACTGAAATCTACTCAACTGGTGACTGGACTCATATACTGCCAAAAGTATTCGCCTTGAGATGAAGCGACTCCCGGTCCTGATCCACAGGGTTCGGAGTGACGTTGGTCCATTTCTGACGAGAAAGCCTGGCTGTCAGTCTCCGCTCTAATTCATCCCAAAGATGTTTTTCAGGTTGAGGCGGGTCCAGTTCATCCACACCAGACTCTGCCTTGCTTTTGAAGAGGAAGGGTCCAGATCCAAACTGTTGGCACAAAGTCGGGAGCCTGGACTTGTCCAGAATGTCTTGGTACGCTGAAGCAGCCAGTTCCTTTCACTCCACCAAACTTTACACAATGCAGTCAGACAAGCACTGTTCTGCTGGCAACCGCCAAACCCAGACTGGTCCATCCGATGGCCAGATGGAGAAGCAGGATTCGTCACTCCAGACTCCACTGCTCTGACGTCCAGCAGCGTGTTTTGCACCACTGCATCCAACGCTTTGCGTTGCCCCTGGTGCTGTTTGGCTCGGATGCAGCTGCTCCACCGTGGAAACCCGATCCATGAAGCTCTCTGCACGCCGAGTCAATCTGAAGGCCACAGGAAGCTTGGAGGTCTGTAGCGATCGGCCTCTTCGCGCTCCGCCAGCTTACCTGTTCCTGTCGTTCCCATTTCCATTTCCTTACAACACAGCTGACAGTTGACTGTGGAATATTTATGGTGCATCAAACGCGTTTCGCACATCTGGTTTACATTCACAGTTTATGCAAAGTCGAGGATCCCGTCATGGCGCGTTTTGTACATCTACCGCGGCGCGATTTGAAGATTTTGACGCGTCGGACAAATAGACTGGCAACAGAAAACAACGTCTAGAGCAACTTCGATGCGTCTGATGCCCTCGACGAGCGAAACGCTATTGTTACATGCCGGCCAGGCCGTTTGTTTCTCTTTCCCCTCCCCCTTTGTCTCTTCACAGGTACTAGGGAAAGCTGGTGTCAATCTCCCCTAATTGATCCTCGTCAATCATGGCCCAATCAGCATCCAGGGAGCCCAGCTGGGGAGATCTGCCCCGACTGGCTCTGTCACCTGACACATGTCTTGTTGCTCTTTGTGTGAATGTTTGTGGTGGGAGTTGGAGGGCGAGGTAAGTTTGGGGTACCCTGTGCATGTCATCACGTAGGTGTTTTTCTGTTAGATACACTAGGTAAGTAGGTGGGTGCCTACTTACCTAGTGGGCACCCACTAGGGTGCCCACTAGGGTGGAAACTTGGTGGAAACTTTTGTTAGATTAGATAGGCAGGGTTTTTGTTTTCTCTTTGGTTTCTTTAGCACAGACGGTAGTCAGGCCCTGTTTTGTATTATTTTCTCTGATTTGGCACCACCTAACCGCCCCTTTCTCCCCCACAGTTTGTGTGAGCCTTCTGGGATTTTTGTCGTCAATAAATCCCTCCTTTTTAAAACGTTCACTTGGACTCTGTCAAGTTTTTGTGGTTGTCGTGTTACTCCCCTCCTCCTCACGAAGGGGGGCCCGTAACACAAGTGGGGGCTCGTCCGGGATAACCATTTTCCCCGAGCCGTAGACATCCACAGTAATTTGAGGGATCCTTGTGTCTGTTTAGAAATGAGCACTATAGTAGAGCAAAATGTCAAGCTGCACACGCGTCAAACCTAAAGTACATTTTTGACGAGGAAATCTCGTGACTGGATTTCTTGCACATCGTGTCACAGTTTCACGATGGAGTTCACTGAGGTAACGAGAGCGACTCACTTCTTTCACAAATGTTTGTAAAAACAGTCTGCATGCCTCGCCGCTTCATTTTATACACCTTTGGCCACGGAAGAGACTGGAACACCTGATCATTTGGATGGGTGAGCAAATACTTTTCCAAGGACTTATATGTCTAATGTTCAACACATATTTTTGGAATTAAATGTCTGCTTTTCACCAACATTAATATTTGGTTTGAACGGAAACAATAAATCGGTGGTTATCCTCCGTTTGGGAACGGATCTGACAAAAATCTGGGAACATGATTGATGACGACCTGAACCAATCAGCTTGTTCAGCCAGGAGAGGCCGGGATCGTGACAGATGGAGGAACATGTGTACTCTGTTTAATAATGTAAGGCGCTTGTCACACAGCAACTCAAGGTAAATGACAGGAGGACCAGAAGGGGAAATGTAATTTTCCCACAGCAATGTCAGACACAAGCTGCTGATATGATTCCCTGCCTCTGCTGGGCCTTCGTTGACTTTCAGCCAGGAAGAAAATAAAAAAACACACAAACTCATCCACATTAAGAGCTTCAGCTAGAAAAGAGCTTATTTAGTAGAGTGGATCTTTGATATGATTGCTTTAACCCACTTAAATTAAGCACCTTTGACAGAAAGTATGTAGAGTAAACCAACTTAATGGAAAAAGCTGTTCACATTAATTACAACTATAAAGTTAATAATTTTTCTCATTTAAATTTATTTTAAAAATCAGGTTAAGCCATGTTTAAGCAAATATAAGAAAATTATAAAAATGTATAGCGTTTTTGACACTTTTTTAGGTACAAATATGAAAAAACAAAAACAACGTACACAGGAAAATACCTCAAACTGAAACAACCAGGGTCCAGAAAGAGAAACACTCTTCAGTGCAGAAGTTGCTTCAGAGGGAATCAAACTTAGGATTCTTAACAAAAGGCTGAATTGAGAACATTTGGTTTTGTTTTGTCCTTTTGAGCTCAATTCTATAAAAACCCAACAAAGACTGATATCTGAGTGGTGATGACTGAGCTAATTGTTAAAATAAGATGAACAAATTGTTTGAAACTCAATAATTTTCTGTTTGCTACAACACTAAAATCATTCACTTCTCATGCTAGGAACACTCAGCAAATATTATTACAGTTTTTAATTTGCTGGTTTTGGCAAATAAAATCTTTATGAAAACCGTAGTATGAAAATCAGCTGCAAATACTAATCAGTTTTTCAAAACAACATTTATTTCACCACTAATTTATCTGGTAACTAAGTGTAACTAAGAAAGTAATTCGAAAGTAAAGACTGAGAATACTTTCCCACGAAGATACATCAGTCGGGTTTTACTGCGTCGGGAAATTATTAAACATGAATCATAAAAGCAAAGTTTAACTTCTTCTGTAGGTTGTAGTGAAAAAAAAAAACAAGATTATTTCAATATGTGCAACAATCTTAATTTTTTTTAGTTGACAAGTTTATTGACAAGATTAAAAACTAGTAAGATTTTTAAAAAATATTACTGCTTAGAGATGATAGAGAGAAAACAGGCAGATTTCCATCACGGCCCAATTTATTGGTACATTGTTCCTAATACACTTAATCTTAAACTACAAAAAAAGTACAACATTCTTTATTATATTTAAATATTCTGCACGTCTGAGAAATTTCAGTATAGAAAGTGATAAGAATGAATGATAAGTACTAGACATGATTTTATGGTGCTAATAAACTCAGGATGGTAAAATTTTTCACCTGACAAAGTGGAAAAAATGTCTAATTCCAATTAGCTAACATGAAAAAACATATTTAAATCCTATTTTAGCATTTTCTCTTTATGTTTTTCTGTGGTTTTGCTTAAGCCAAGCTCAAATTAGCACAGCAACACTGATTTACAGGAAGTGAAGGATGTTTTGTAGCAGGAAACTCTTAATAAATTATTCTTGTAATCTGGTTTTGATCAGATTTATTAACATTTTTCCTAGCTAGGATTAAAATAACTCTTTTCTACTTTTCCCTCTGCTTTGGCTTCCAGCTGAAATTTAATTTCCTTTCTCTGTGACTTTGGCTTTACATCATAAAGCCCCTCAACTTCTTCCAGGAGCATCTTCCTCCCAGCGGCAGAACAACAAAAGCCCTTCACTGTGGCTCGACGGATACAGAACAAATCCCCAGTAAATCAGCGGCCATTACAGCCCTTCCTCTCCTGATGCGTCCAGCTCATCCTCCGCCTTTATTCTGCTTCATTTACACGTCTCCTGCTTGCACATAAAAAGTGACGAGTCCTGGTAGCAGTAAACAGCACAACTCTCCCTTATAAACACAGTCTGTGTCTCTATTCCATGTTGTAGGAGCTGAACTGTCAGATTCTCTCAAAACAACAAAAAAATTACCATTTTATTAATCCTGCAGCACAATTTTTTTTTTTTGTCAAAGACAGTATTAGAGGTTTTTTTTTTCCAGTTGTAAAGTAGCTCTAATCATTCACCACCTGCTGTCAACTTTGAACATGTAAAATACTTGGTACATCTGCTGTTAGCATCTCTGCTTTTGATGAAAAAGATTTTACATTTTTACACCAGTTTAGAAATATTAGGGTCAGTATGATAATGTCAGGGATTATAAGCCTGGCGGGCCACCAGGCTTAGCGTTGCTATTTATTCAAGTCTTTTTTAAATGTTTGCATTTTTTAAAGTTTTCAGGGGGAAACCTTGTAATATTGTGTAAACATATGTCCTTTTAAAACAAGCATTTAACTGCTTTTCCTAAAAACCTTTAAAAGTAAATAATTTCTACTGGTGCCATATTATAGTTATGTTAATGAAAATAGGATGGCATTTGCTGTGAATTGGTGCTGTATAAATAAACTTAATGAAATTATTCCTTATTGCTCAGATTATTACATTTATACCAACTTGGTTTCACTCTTTACAGAGTAACAAGTTTTACAAAAACATATCATATAATCAACTAAATGCTCCTATAGTGAAACTTCAGACGCAGCAGTGAGACTGAGAGCAAATAGACCTTTATGAACGAAGAATAATGTAAAATGATAAGCTGGATGCTTACTTTATATTTGTTGCATTAAGTTCTCTTTCTTTCTCAGTAATACTGGTGTTGCATTTTAATTTGCTGTGTGGGATTAATTATTTATCGACGCAAATGCAACAAATGCTGTAAATGGAAAAAGTCCTGCCTGTGTTTGGCTGGTTGGCGTTTTTTATTCTTTTCATTTTAACTTCTAATTATTATTTTAATAAGCAGTGGCTGATTACTTAATTAGGATTTTTTTATTATTTTAAAAGTTTTTATTTCCTTATTTAAGACTCTACAGTTTGTGGCTAAGTATTGCCAATGTTTTCGTAGAAGTAAATTTTATCTGCAAAGCATTTTTCAGATAAAAACAATGAAAACAAACCTTAAATTATATAAAAATAAAACAAGCATAAGAAACTAAGACAGCCTTGGGGAGTTAAACATTTTTCAGTTGGTTTTTAAAAACCTCCAGAGTCAAAAAAAGCATCATTATCTGGTCATATGTTCAATATTTTTCTCATTTTTTTAGTTTTCTGGGGGAAACCCAGAGTGCAGTTGGACTTTCTCTGAAGGTTATCATAAAATAAATGCTTTATACTCATCACTGATGAAGAATAATAAGATCATCCCTGGATCATAACCTCATATGACTTCAACTTGGTGCAATTACTCCCAAGCTGAATCTGGAATACCTTAAAAGTTTCAGATCACACACCAGAGACAGTTAAATTGTTTCACTGACTGCAGTTTTAAACCTTTTAGTGGCCGACGGAGAACGGCGGGGCGTTAGAAGCAGCTTCGCTCTGTGGGTCCGAGCTGCAGCGACGGGATGAAGAGATGCTGAGAGCAGAGAGAGGACGGGAAGAGAGGAGGACAATGAGGCAGGAGAACAGCAGCAGAGGGCCGACAGTCAGCTGTCCTCTTGTTCCTGTGTCTCCAGGATCTATACGTCTCCCCTCCTCCGCGGTTCTGATTGCATTCTCCTCACATTTCTCTGGAGATTACAGCCGTTTGAGGGGGATATGCCGCGCCGCACAAAGAAATGCCTCAGCTCTCCGTCTCTTCCTCTGTGAGCGCAGCGCCATACGCGCAGACAGACATGCCTCTCAGATGAAAGGGGCATTTCAGTCACAGAACCCACAGGTAGACGTGGTCGGAGTCAGCAAACAGCTCTTCGCTTAGTGTAGGGACTCGAAAATGCCTCTGACAGAAATAAAAGGCTAAGTTGCTTTGTTCGAACTTCTGTCAAGCAATTTGTGGCTCTCCGAAGCCATGGAGCTGTGTGCTTGTGCGCTTTTATCTGCTGCTTCCATTTGTTTATTTTCCCGTCACCCTATCAAAGCGTTTGCAGACGCGACGCGCCGCCGGTGATCTCGGCCCATCACTTATTGTTTGCACAAGCGATTATCCTGAAGATGCACGACGAGGTGAAATCTCTTCCTGCTGCCGGGAGGCGCTCAGGTGAGCAGCGCTTTGGTTTTTACAGGCAATCTCCACCACAAGCTGTGATAAACAAACTCATTTTCTGTAAAACAGCAACATCCCACATTTATCTGGGCTCCGATTTGCACCGTTTGATAAGAGTCACATCAGGGTGTTCAAAGTGAGGCCCGGGGGCCATTTGTGGCCCTTTGGCTGGTTTTGTGCGGCCAAATTTGGCCAATAGATGCTGGTAAAATTATTACAAGTACAATTTTCTTACAGTGGAAAATGTAAACTATGATACAAAGTGTTTTTGTTTTGATAACCAAGATTTAACAAAAAGTAAAACCATGTTTATCCAGAGACTTTTACTGAAAACTTTGACTTCATTTATTAGAAAAGGTTTTAAAATAAAATGACCCAAATCCTGAAAACAAATCTTTTCCATTCAAAGAAACTGAAAACTAGATGTTTTTCTTTGAATACATCAAATAAGTGAAATTTGTGATGTAGATTTTAAAAACAAGGAAAAGAGGAGCAGTAAGTTTCCATTAAAAAAAATCTGAAATTTTCAGAATAATCACAGAACTTTTTTACAAAAATATTTGGAAATGTTCAACTTTTGAAACTCAAAAAATTTATGAGATTAATTTCAAAATTTCTGATTTTTTTCTAGCAAATTTGCAACTTTTTAAACCCAAAAATATCCCAAATTTTTCTAAAAACTGGAGAAAAAAACTGGGGGTGTTTTTAACCGTCGTAAGCAAAAAAAAAACAACATTTTTTTGTTTTTTAACCTACAACGGTGCCATTGTAAAAATCCTTTTCAAGGTTTGGATCTACAGTGAACAAAACCAGATACTTTATTGTCTTGATTTTAGGTTGTTGGTTTCGACTCAACCTGCAGAAACCACTGGCTTTTTGTCCCGTTGCATTCAACAAACAAAAATCTTTCCGTTTGTCCCCCCAGACTCTGATAACTCTAAATAAAACCTAATGCAGTCGATTTGCTTTCCTGTAATTCAACATCAGCTGTTGTGTAAGAGTCAAAGGTTTGTTAGTGAACAAAAAGCATGATGGAGATTAAAGATTAATATTTTGAAGGGCAATTTTGTTGACAGAGACTTCATAATTCATTTTCTTCATGGTTTTATTTATAGTTTTTGCTTCTTGCGTTTTATTTTGGATATTTTAAAATCCAACACGTTTAGATTTTTATTATTATTTTTTTTACAAAATCAAAATTTATTGGTCTTTGAGAGGATTAACTTGCATTATTATGAAATTATTATTATTATTATTATTATTATTATTATTATTATTATTATTATTATTCCTTTAAAATGGTCTTAAAATTAGTTATTGTGACAGGCCAAACCAGATCCGTCATGGATGAAGTTCTGAAAACGGTTTAGTCCAAAATTATACGAATGTGCTGTAAACTCACCAAGATAAACCGAAACTTAAAGCTCAAAGAACGACAGCATTACTAAATAAAACCTCTAAAAAGCTCAAATAATACATGAACTATGACCCCAAATCCCAGAGAAGGAAATGAGGTTTTATGGTTGCAGAAAGAAAAGAGGATGAAGTTCAGGTCATCTCTCTGCATCCTCGACTCCAACATCTTTCTAACGATGCAGAAGTTTAAAGAGCTGCAACAAAAGCACCTGAACAATGAATGCCTGATGGTGGAAATGTCAGACTTTCTACTTCCAGCCAACAACTCTTCGAAGATACTTGAATGATTTAATTTCTCTTTGGGATAAGTAGAGAGCCCCCTACAGGACATGGAGGATTGTCCTGAAAGTCTCTCTGACGGTAGCCGCCGCCGTGCTTTCTGCTGTAATATAAGGTTTTCTTAAGGTTTTTCCATCTATAATATCTCGTTTGTGAGTTTTATATCATCTTATTTAACAGAAACAGATCAAACATGGGATTTCCATCCCTTCTAAGATATAAACAGAAACTTTCCATAAGAAGAAGATAGAAAAAAATACAATACATCCAAACTATTTTCATGGTGTAGTAAAATCATCTGACAGTTTTGTGTCTTTTTTGTGCTTGTAGTATGAATGTTCAATAAAGGTTTTCATCTCCACCAACAGAGAAACATGCAGAGAATAAATCGATTTTCAACCAGTTTTTTACACCAGAATATAAAGTTAATATATAAACATGTTTATGTGAACATATATGAATACAATACAGACCACAGTTTATTGTGAGGGAACGCAGAAGTAAACTTTTCCCCCTGTCCTGTAGGGGGCGCTGTGCTTTTGAAATGAAGTGAGAGCATCCACTGACGACACTAACGTAAAGAGTAACTGTTGAAATAATAATCCTACAGTCAAACGGGAACAGAGGCATAAAACTGTTTGGATAAAAACAGTCCAGAGTTTTTAGGCAGATGGATTCAGATAAATGCAGAAGAAAAACTGTTTTATTTACCAGTAAAGTAAATAATGCAGATTGATGACAGTAATTTTACTATAGAGCACAGGAGGTTCAACCTATGTGCACAACACACTTTTCAGATTTTTATTTGTAATAAAAACAGAAAGTCATGCATTTGTGTTAGTTTATCCAATAAAACCCAAACAAAACACCAGGAAGTTTGTGCCTTTCAAAGACGGCGTGAAGTCAGTCGTGTCGTTGCGTTTGATAGCCGCTGTGTTTCTCAGGAACAACCCGGAGCGTCTCCGTCTGATTGATGATAACCGAGTCGCCTCAGTTGCTCAAACCGAGGCGGCCGCATGCTTTTGTGTTGGCACAAAGAGACATGCAAAATGTCAGTGATGAATTTATCTCTGGATGCAACAAGCACAGCGAGACGGAGCGTGGACAGCGGAGTCTGCACGCCGCCGTAATGTTGATATATTTCCCCAGAGACGCCGCGGCTCTCTGCACTTTCATACAACACGTTTCAGCGACGAAGCAAAACAACCCCGACTTTCAATTCCCCTTCTGTGAATTTCAATGAGCGTCTTAGTTACAGTAAAACCATACGGAGTTTGGAGCTAATTGCACAATTAAGTTACAGACTAAATAGCAAGCAATCAGTGTGGCATACAGTAACAGGAAGACGTAGCGGTGAAACACCCGACACGATCAGATATGCAAAACAATTCATACAAATTACTTCCAGCTCATTATCATGGATGCTTCCTGAGGAAAATGTGACAATGTGCTCTGAGTGACTGGAAAACATTTCAACATGTCGACAATCTGTTAAATTCTGCAAGGAAACCAGAAACCGTCTGACAGAATCATGTCATCTGCATATTCTGATTTGAAGAAAAACACAAAAACTCCAGCGACAGTTTTCCACCCAAGTCGGTCTTAGTGAGGGAAAGTTGGTTTGTTTTGCGACATGAACAAACTTTTTCCATTTCTCTCCTGGTTGCTTTGCTACGTCCCCTGAAATGTCAGCAACTTCCAGGAAAGTCGTCGTGTTGCAGGAAGCAGAGCTTTTAAAAAGAGCAGAGCGACTGATTGGGAGGGAAAACCAAAACGATCTCACTGCACAAACGTCAAATAATTTTTGTGTCACTGAATTCAAATCACCAAACAGAAAAACAGAAACAAAAACAGCAGCATAAAGCTGGACATTTTCTGAGTATAAAACAGGAATTATGAGACTAACATCGTCTCTCTCTCTCTCTTGAACGCTCCGTTTAGTTTATTACTTTGAAAAACTGGAGAACTTATTACTTTAGACCAACATTTAGAGAAACTCCTGTTAGTTTACACATCTGGAACAAACTTTTAAAGTTTAAACAACCCAGATCAAGAATCAAACATGGAGAACCAACATTTATCTTCTACAAATCTACAACACAACCCAGAAAAACTGGAACCAACATTTAGTTTGACCAGAACAAGAACCCAGAGAAACTTGATCCTATGGAAAACCGATTTGAAGTTTTTACCTTTTTGTCTCGTCTCCTTATAATTCATGTGAAGCTCTTTGAACTGCCTTGTTGGTATAAAAGTAAAATTACCCAACAAGCCAGATGTGAGTCAACATTGGCCTTTTTCACGATACAAAAGAGCTTTTTGTATGTTTATCCATGTCAATTTAACCATTTTCAGCCACTTATTATTATTCTATGATGCAACCAAACAACTTCAATACATTCAACTGGACTTTTATTGGAACAAATAAAAATATGAAATTACTCATTTGCATTTTTTTCAGTCCCCAAAGAAAAGTTTCCAACATTTTTTAGTATTTAGCTTCTGATTTGTTTCCCTCAACAACTGTCTCGTTACAATTTTTTTGTAAAACACAAATGCCATTTCTTGTTGCTCTCTTTTAGAAATGTGTATTTAATTTCCTAAGCTCTAATATTAAAGAATTTATTTCATAATTCAAGCCAAACGTTTCAAGTTTTAATCTGTAAGAAAAACTAGAGAAAACGTAGAAACATTAATTATTTCTCTAACTTTACGAACTCCACATCCAATCCAAATGAGCTTGTAATGAAATGTTTAGATGTTTAAGGGGTTATGAACATTTTGGGACTTTTGCCTCTCAGCAGAATAACTCTCTGTTTTCTATATGTGTAAAATACTTAATTTATGAGACAAACAAACCAGAACTGTGACTCTTAACCTCTGCTTATCTGCGAGCCGCCAGCTGCCGGCTCCAGCTTCTTTCTCCGCCATTGTTTCAACTTTTTCACTTACAGAGAGTGCTCTTTTGTGCTTATCTGTGCTAATTTATGTATTAAAAGCGAAATACACGCATGGCATTACAATAAAGGCAAAGTTTCCTTCACTAGAAATAAGGACAATTTCAAACTGAAACTATGAGGAATCGACATTTTCGGCAGCTAAACCGATATTCAATGTGTGATTGTTTTATTGTGTTGGCGGCGCTGTGAGCAGAGTGTGGGAGGCACAGAGGAGCAAAAGCTGCTATTTACAAACTTGACTGCAGGGAGCCAAGCAGAGGAAGGATGCAATCTGATGAAGATGAGAGAAAACAGACAGGGAGGGCAAGGCTTGGCGTCGGCTCATTTCACTGCAGCCAGAGCGCCAGCTGGCTGCCGTCTCTGGTCACTCTGACTTTGACTCAGAAAGACAAACACAAGTCGTGTTTTCATTACTAAATATCCTGCAAGTTAAGGACATTCATACTGTGACGTTTGTTTGGGTTCTAGGATGCTGGAGTCAATCCAAAAAGATGCTTAGTTTTCCAAACATTAAAAATATTAGATTAGAAAAATACGTCAATGAAGAAAACAATGGAGTAAATTTAAAATTTTAGTGAAAAAATGAATTTAACAGTTCAACATTTCACAGGCAGCTTTCAGGCTAGAGAAAAGTTAGCTGGAGTAACAGTTGGCTTGATAACGGCTAGCTTTAATAATGTTTAGCTTTAGCAGCAGTTAGCTTGTTAAACCATCAGCTTTAATAACCTTTAGCTTTAGTTACAGTTCACTGAGGTGACAGTTAGCTTCTTGTTAGCTACAGTAGCCACAAGCCCTAGAAACAAACATGTGCACCCAATAAAATGCTACCATTCTATTGGCTGGAATGGTTGCTAGGCAACAATGCTCCTTGAACATAATTTAGAGAGAACGGTTTCAAAGTGCAGCACAAAATAACGTAACATGCAAATAAAACTTAAGGAAGCACAATAACTATAGAACACTAAAACCAAAGAAAAACATTCAGTCAAAAACATCATTGGATGAGAATTATATTTTTTAATTTAGTTTGTTTTCCTGAAGAAAAAGAATTACATCCCTTTTTGATTGTCTGACATCCAAAGTATTTGGTTTATGATTTTTTCTCATATTGGGCAGCTTACTAAAAATTACTGCTTTTATAGAATCGTTCTAAAAAAGAAAAGAGCAAAGTGTCTTGAAGACAGTAATATATGTCCTTAAATGTTGAGATCCTGATACCGTTAAATGTTAGATGAGTCAGTGGCAGCCAGCTCTATAGAATAAGCAATTTTCCAGGCTCAGCAGATATGACAAGAGTTTTATTATTTAGTATCCTCTTTTTCCCCCCCAAGTAATCATATTACCATTCTCCGCTTCTGAAAGCGAATAAAGCACAAAAAGCTCCTTTCTTTCTTCAACGCATTCATTGTCAGCACCACGGTTAGTATTCCACAGATATGTACATCTGCAACTTTTACTCCTAATTACTTTCCCGTAAACTTTGAGAGGCAATTATCTTCTCTCCACCTCGCAGACGCACTATTTAAATTCCAGGGGCAAGCTTTGATCACCACTACATTAGCTTTACATTAGAAACAATCATTACCGAGGACATCATCCCCACGACCAATTTGCCTTCGGAAAATAGTAGTGCTGGAGCGTGCTGCAGCCCACAGAGGACCAATGAGCCACACCAAACTTGATTAGGCCTCACAGTAATGCATCGCTCCTCCTGGCCCAGGCTTTGGAGATGAACCACTTGTCTCCATATTAAGCGCTCCATCTGGAAAGGGGCTAGAAACTGGAGTGGACTCATTTTCCAAAACGCGCCTGAAGAGCCCGAGACAAATGTGTCAAAAGGTAAACGTGTAATGAGTTTCGCTTGATCAGACGAGGCGTCCCAGGCGAGCGTTTCAGGCTTTGATTGTTCAAAGAGGCACTTCTGAGGCTATTTGGTTGGAGAGGCTGCTTGCACAAGCTAAACATTCGCAGATTATGGGGTTTATTTCAAAAGGCAGGGGTTCTCATAAAGAGCCTTTTTCGAAGCATTTAAAAATGTCTACATAAATAAATTGTGTTTTAGAGTCAAAACATGGAGATAAAACAGTTCAACATTTCCCAGGAAGCTTCTAGAGCAGAGAAAAGTTAGCTAGCGTAACAGCTAGCTTGATAACAGCATCGTTAACCTTTAGCTGCAGTAACAGTTGACTTGACTTACAGCTAGTTGGCATAACAGTTTGATAAACCATCATTTAGCTTTATTAACCGTTAATTTGAGTAAGAGTTAGATTTGGTAGTAGTTAGCTGGATAAGCTGTTAGCTTCAATAACCTGTACCAGTAAAAGTTAGCTTACGTGACTGATAGCTGGCGTAACCGTTTGCTTGATAAAAGTCAGTTTTAATAACATTTAGCTTTAGTAACAGTTAACTCGAGATACAGTTAGCCGACATAACAGTTAGCTTGATAAGCTGTCAGCTTTAATAACCTTTAGCTTAGGAACAGTTAGCTTGATAAGCTATCATCTTAAATATCCTTTAGCTTTGGTAAATGTAATGCATATTTTTTTTTCAGTTCTGGCCAGGAGTTTGCATGCACACAACCGGGGTAAGAAATCTTTTTTTAATTTGACCTTTTGATAATTTCTTTCGGAACTGGGATTTTTGTAAACAACTTCAAGTTTTAGAAATAAAAACTTAATGCTGAAGTTAAAATTTATTGTGTTTTTCTTTTCCCAATACATAGGATCAACATCATTCCAACGGATGTTAAATATGTTTTTTAAGTTTTATTTAACCAGGGTGTCACCACTGACATGAAAGGAAAGATGGGCAGAAATATAAAACTAAACATACTTAGACCCACACCAATAAATGGTTCCATCAACTAACTCGCTCTCTCACTCTTTGGTTTCCTAGCAACTCACTCTCTCTTTTTTGGTTACCTAGCAACAACCAGTTGAGTAACATGCGCAGCAGCAGTTTCAGGCTATATTCATTTATTTAAAACTAATCAAGTGGCAACATCAACAATTATGGACATATTGATATGAAACGCTTATAGTGTGATAAGTTTTTCAGATAATCCCGCCTGATGCTAAATATAGCAACAAAGTTACTAAATTGGCAACATTTGGGTGAGTATTGTTGAACACGATGTTCAAACCCTCTTCAAGGGACTTTCAAACCTTTTTGGAGTAAATTCAACCTTTTCCACTCCATTCTTGTGTTTGAAAAGGAGCAGCAATTCCCCATATTAATCTTATATTGCTGTCCATAACATGTGGATATCAATTAGATGGGACCGATTAAAATAAAAGAGTATTATATAACCTCTGTTGTGCACTGAGCACTAATTAACATTCATCAGACACATCGAACATGCACTGTCCCATGTTTCTGGCACAAGCGCCCATCAGATTTAGCTCAGCTTCCTCGGAGCGAAGCTGGCGTCATATTTTGTGGCTTGGGGTAAGTTTCAGGGAGCAGATGGATGCAAACTTTAAACTCAGCAGGGAGAGAAAGCAGAACCGTCCATCTGACAGCGGACTTGGCCTGGCTGATGTTTGATTAAGAGGCACGTTGACCTTTCTGAGGCTCCAGGGGGCGCTGAGATAAACTCTCACCTGACAGCCGCAAGTCAGAACCTTCTAATTATTGCTGGAAACCATCAGTCAAGAAAAGAGCACTTTTATTTATTTATTTTACTTCTGGCGTGTCAAGAGAAAATCTAATGCCAGAAGAAGATGAAAGAGGGACAAGATGTGAAAGATGAAGGTAAAATATGGGGGAAACGGGAGATAAATAGTGAAAGCTGGAGAAAATGTTCTTGTGAATCCGAACCCAGAGGCTCAGACTGGCGATGCGGCTTCTGTGATGAACACAAAGGAATCCTCTGGACGCGTCGCCTTAATCTAAAACTATAACTGATGGACAGGAAGAAGCAGATGGAGGTCGATACGGTGAAGAATCGAGCTGGTGGAGTGGCACCGGGTGTGCACCGCTGCCTTTCATGACAAATTTGGCATGTAAGTCCAGGTACTTCCCTTAATACAAAGATGGCCGCCACGGCCGGCTGATTAAACGCCAAAAGTCTGAGACAATCTCACAAACATCTGATTAATGTAAGTAAGCTATTTCACATTAATTCATTTTGTTGCTAAAGGCCCATCTGGAGACGTTCATTGCAAACTAGCGAAGGCTGTAAATGTTAAAGTGTTCAGGATTTATTTATATGAAAAATAAAGAAAGAAATGCCACCTACTGGCATAAATAAATAGCAGCATTTGGTTGGAATATTAGAGAGAAACCAACCAATTTAACTCATTTATCCACAGATTTAAAACAAATTAATGACATTTTATTTTTTTCTTTCAAATTTTGAAATTTTTACGATTTATGTCTCAAGTTTAAGAAGATTTTTTATGTCAACTCAAGTATCTTTTTTTCAAGTGGACTAAACTCATCGGTTTCACAATTATTTATACACCTCACAATTATGTAAACATTTTTAAATATGTTTATTTTTGATATTTTAGTTATGAGTAACTTAATTGGCTCTCAAGTTCCTGTTTCTCTGGGTATAAATATGGAATAAGTCCATCTGATCACCAGTCAGTCACAGATTATGGGTAAAAGAAAAGCCTCAAAGCAATTTTAAAAGAAAGGTAAATAAAATATATTCAGTAAAAATAATGTAAAAGCAAATATGATCAAATGTAAAGGTTTCCAAACTAGGGTGCATGCGGACCCTTAAAAAGTCTTAAATTCATTTTTTAAAGTAGTTAGCCTTTAATATGCTAACCACAGGTCTTAAATTTTGTAATTCACTGCTAACCTACTCTTGCTAGTGAGTTAAATGGGGGTTTTGTGTCTATTCTTGGTAAGTGCAAATTTATAGTCAGTTGGCTGGATGAACTTTGTACATTTCTGTGGACAAACAGGTCTTAAATACCGTTCATAAAGGTCTTAAAATGTCTTAAATTTGAGTTGGTGAAACCTGGTTTAGCTAGACCAACACAAAAACGGTTCACAAGATGGAACATTATTCTTGTTCCTCATCTAAATACTGTATGATGAGGTAGAGAGAAAGAAGCAGAAATGGGAGCTCAGGATCTACAGCAGACCCCGTTTAAATGATCCAAACTGCAGATAAAACAGAACATCCTGCTTTTATTTTGAAGGCAATGACCATATTGTTCTCCTGGTGAGGATAGCTACTAGTGAGCATCTGCTCCACCAGTAGGTTCTGGAAAAATGGACCCAGGGTGCCACTGTAATCCATTAATTCAGCCTCACTGGTCAGTATGAGAAAGTATGGCGTCATCCATCCGTCTCTGTGTGCAGTCCCAATGCTTTGTCTGTGCAGACATTTAACCGTTCATCTCACATTAGTTATCTGATCAGTTTATGTGTATAATATCAGCTAAACTCACCATAGAGCTAAAGGTTGATAGCACAATGTAATATGTACAACTTTTACTCACCAGGTACTTTCTGGAAGGATTCAGTTACTTTCCCTGATATATTCTTTAAATTTACCAGCTAATTATCACAAATATTGTGAGGAAAATACCGGGTAAGTACCAGAAAGTGCCACCTTATAAGTCAGCCTGTACACTGCTGTTCCTGAAATACCCAGTAAGCTCTGGGAAAGCTGGTCGGTACTGGAAAAGTACCAGGTAAATTCCAGGAGAGCACATGAGCACTTCCAGAAATGTACTTGGAAACTTTAAGGAAAGTACCTGTTAAATTCCAGGGACAATAATTGGTAAGTATCTGCAAAAATTACAGTAAATTCTTGTAAAGTTCAGGGAAAGTGACTGGTAAGTAGCTGCTAGGTTCTGGTCAAGTAGTTGATAAGATCCGGGGAAAGTGCGTGGTAAGTTCTGAGGAAGTAGCTGCTAAGTTCCACAAAAGTATCTGACAAGTTTCCCGAATGTATCTGGCAAGTTCCAGGAAAGTAGCTGATAAGTTCAAAGAAAGTATCTTGATCAGTTAAGGGAAACTAGCTGATAAGTTCCAGGAAAGTATCTGGTTCAATTAAGGAAAACTATTTGATAAGCTGCTGCTAAGTTCTAAGAAAATGGCTGTTCAGTAGCTGGTAAATTCTGGGAAAGTATCTGGTAAGTTCTGGTAATCTGGTTTATCCGTTCTAAGAAGACAGCTGTTAGTAGCTGGTAAATTCTGGTAATCTGGTTTATCCGTTCTAAGAAGACAGCTGTTAGTAGCTGGTAAATTCTGGTAATCTGGCTTATCCGTTCTAAGAAGACAGCTGTTTA
Source organism: Poecilia latipinna (assembly GCF_001443285.1). Taxonomy (NCBI): domain Eukaryota; kingdom Metazoa; phylum Chordata; class Actinopteri; order Cyprinodontiformes; family Poeciliidae; genus Poecilia; species Poecilia latipinna. Next base: position 24,693 of record NW_015114133.1, read on the forward strand.
GTAGCTGGTAAATTCTGGTAATCTGGCTTATCCGTTCTAAGAAGACAGCTGTTTAGTAGCTGGTAAATTCCAGGTAAAATACAATCCAAATTCTAGAAAGGAACAGGTCGGCTTACACAGTGGTGTCAATTTGTTGAAAGTTACTTTGTTGGACAGAAACACATTTTGCAGGTGAAAAGGTGAGTGAACCTCCAGTTGACCATCATTCAGACAAACACAGGGACTCCTGCATCGTGTATCATTATAAAGATGCATTTAGTATCTGATACCTAAACAAGACTGGAAATATTAACAGAAAGAAACATTTTCGTTTATCTGTTGGCCTGAAGTTACCTTTAGGTGTAAGTGAAAGTGTGCCTGGTTGTAAAGTGTTTCTCTGAAATGGACCGGTAGCCTGTGGTGCACCACATCGCTCCCTCCTGACTGCTCAGATGGACTCCAGGCCTTCGTGACCCCGTCTGAATTTAGCAGGTATAGAAAACGGACTGAAAAGAGAGGTCCACGCTGAGGCCTCCTCCACGTTTTACCTCCCTTCAGTCGGTTACTTCGCCTTTTGCAGACCCAGGTAAACGTAGGAAACTGGATACAAACTTCACGCTGCTTGTACCTTTCATCTGTCACAGATTGAAATGTGATAAGATGATTTCCTGCTCAGACTTTAATGAGCAACATCCGGACTCACTCAGAAGCACATTCACTGATAAAATGGTTTCACTCTTCACCCTTAAACTGTAATTAATTTATTGCAACTTTAAAGATGTTTTCAAATGATGATTTCCCTTATTAAGGGTATAAATCTGTCCCATAAAGCAAATTACAGAACTGGGTCCAGGCCTGATCCAGGTCCAGTCTGAGCATCTCCCTGAGGAAGATAACTCTAAATTAGTTTAGAAAAATGATTTTTATTGGAGCTAATTGGTTGTCGCCCAAAACCAGGTAAACTGCAGATATTGGCTTGAATGGTACTAAAACAGTTTCCACTAATCATATTAATGGACATTAATGTAGATTTAGGGTCACTGCAGATAGAAAAAGGTAAATTTGTGCCAAAAAACTCAGAAATTTTGAGACTAATCTCAGAAATAAAAAAACAATAATTAAAATTTTTTTGAAATTTCTGAATTTGAAAAGTTCAAAATTTGCTAGAAAATTAAACAGAAACTTAGATTAACTTCAGAATTTTGGGAAAAATAAAAAACATGAAAGTTTCAAAAATTTGAAAGCAAAATTTTTGACCTTTTAAACTCAGAAATTTCAAAGTATTTTCTAGAGATTAAACTGAAAATTTCAGATTTTTTTTGGCAACTTTGCAACTTTTCAAATTCAAAGTTTTCAGTTTTTTTCTAGAAATTTATTTATTTTTTACTTTTTTTTGCATATTCTTTTTGCCAACCTACTGTGGCCCTAAAATGCCATCACACCTTTTCTATGTTAAGCTCATTTTTGTGTGATATTTTGCTTTTTTATGCCTAGACATTGTCTGAAAGGGGCAAATACTTTTACACATATGCGGAAATATTTTTTTCACCATAAAACAAATAAATTCCATGTTTATGCAATATTCTATTGTGTATGGAAAAGGAGACTGTGCAGCATTTATCAAGCCAAAAACTAAATTAAAATATTCTGCTACATATTCATTTTGTAATTAATATTCCATCAGCTAGGCGGTTATACAAAAGTTAATTTAGCCGTCTCTTCACAGTCAATGAGGTAATATCCCTTTAATGTTCAGGGAATACAGCATTTCCCTCTGTAACAGGTGCTTTTTCATTTTCTGTCTGGCTAGCTTTAATGATGTCATTAGACAGGAAACGCCAATGGCACACGACAGGAAGCGCAGCAACAACAGAGCAGAAGACGGAAACCAGGCGCCTTGCTGATGTCGCGGCTGCAACAGGAGCTGCTTCCTTATGACCGGCATGAATCTGAGAGGGACTGGAGGAGAGGGGCTAATTGAATTCCTTGTGAACATCCGAGCACAAAGCGCTGCCCTCCCTCCTGCACCGAGGCTGGAGAGGCGAGCGGGGAGCCTCGACTGAGCCCTACATCATTACCCAGGATTCCAGCGGGCACTTTCCCCGACTTCCTCTGCCAGGACGCAAATGGCACAAATTAATCACAGCTTTTCCTGATGGAAATACAGCAGAAACGGAAAACAGCTCTATAGTCTGTACTGGAGGCCAAAAGCCTCTGAAGCAGAGAAGAAGAAGGAGAAGTACAATGGCGAACCAGAGCCAGAAAACACAAGGACAATTCAGAGCTGAAGAGTCAAATATTTCTGAATATTTTTAGTGAGAAAAAAACATTTTCTAGAGAAAGACTTGGAAATTTCTGAGTCTGAACAGTTAATTTGCAAGAAAGATAAATTTTCTACAAAAAAAGTGGAAATTTCTCCATTTGAACTGTCAAATGGAGAAATTTGAGAGAGAAAATAAACTCAAATTTTTCAGAAAGATTGGGAAATTTCTGAGTTTGAACAGTTAAAAATTTGCTAGGAAAGAAATAAAATTTTCTACGAAAATACTTGGAATTTTTTCTGTTTGAACAGACAAAAAATTTGCTTGAAAAAATAAATTTTGTAGAGAAAAACTTGGAAATCTTGGAGTTTGAAAAGTCAGAATTCTGCTAGAAAAAAATCAGGCAGAAAAAAATCTGAAATTTTGAAATCTCAGAAAATTTCTAGAAAAACACCTGAAAAAAATCAGTCAAAATTTTGACTGCTTAAAGTTTTACGACTTTCAGAAGTCGAATACTTGACCTTAGAAATTCAGAAATTTCCATGTTTTTTTTTTTCCCTCTAGAATTTTCTGATTTATCTAAAAAAAATTTGAGGTTTTTCAAGCAAATTTTCAACTTTTTACTCTGAAATTTCCACATATTTTCTAGAACATTTCTGAAAATAATATAAATTTTTCAGAGTTTTTTAAGCAGAAATTTACTCTTCCTTTTTTTTGTATCAACAATGGTCCAAATAGAAACGTTCATAAGAAACATCCGTTATTTACAATTAAAAATTATACAAGCAATTAGGTTTTGCTGGTTCTATTTTTCTGTCTCGACTAAAATGTAAATTTTTAAAACTTATCCTCAGCCATGAGAAACTCCAGCTGGATCAACAAGTTTTTAGAAACTGAAAAAAGTAAAATCCACTTTCCTTTCATTTTACAATTACAGAAGTTAATTTGGGAGGAAGAAAAATATTCAGTGAAATTCTGATCCACTTATTTAATGGACGTACATTGGTTGAGAAATTTGTGTCATTTCAAGTAAAAACAATTTCCTCCGTCTAATTTTTCATCCTTTAAGTGCCAAAACACATCACCAGATTGAGGTTATTAAAAATCTAATCACCGATTCTATTTTATTAACCCTGACATTTTACCCAGAACAATCGATCAGAACTATGACCATCATCAATAATAGCCACAGCGCAAAATGAAGCAGCAATGAGAACAGAGCCGATGGGGTAAAATCTGAATGTCAGCTGGAGATTTAGGTCAAACATCCAAATCCAATTTTATATGAAAGATGTCAACATGAAAATTCATCAAGTAGCATTTCCTCTCTCCGTAAATTTCACTCCTTTTTTCTGAAATCTCAAGCAAGAAACCATGTTTGTGTCCTCTATTTGCCTCAAAGCTTTATATCAAACCGTGTCGTCCAATCAGGAGCATATTTCTGCATCTCCCTGATGGACCTCATCAAGAACATTTAAATCTATATGGAATCACACTCTATACATACTTACCATCTTAACAATCCTGGTGATATAATAAGACTCTGATTTCAGATAAACTGAGCGCTCACTCCGCGCTCCTCGCCTCCCGTCTGTCTGTGAAATGCAATTACATTCAATGCCACGGGTAAGTAGTGGAAACCAGCTCATCATGTCAGACCCTTAATGAGCGCCACTGAGGGAAATTATTACCAACGCCGAGCACAAAGACAACGTTCCTCTGTGAAAGCAGCAAGGCCGCTTCCAAGAGGCTAACCTACAGGAACACATTTTGTATTCATATAAAAAAATATATATGTATACATTTCAAGCTGAGATATTTTGTAAATTGAGGGAAATGCAGGCATGCAGTTTGTAATCACATATTTCTTCAATTCTGTAAATTCAAACCAAGCTGTTTGAATTTACTGCCATAATTCGAGAGCACACATGTTAAGTTTGACAGCAGAATTTAATTTCTTTCTTCTCAAAACTTCTAATATTTGTACTCAAATCTTCTGCTCTCTTTCAAATATTCACTCTGCTCTCTCAAACCTTTCTCCTCTCGCTCAAAACTTATCTCTGCTCAGATTAAATCTGCGCTGCAAACCTCTCTACTCGCTTGCAAATCATTTTCTGCCCACTGTGGAACAGAAAAGTGTCGTCGCCTGGCAACCTCTCAGCCAATGGAATGAAAGTGTTACACTGGGTGCGTTTGTTTCCTTCTAGTGGGTCTGCCTGTGTGGCTACTATCAGTAAGCTGTTAGCCATCAGTAGCGCATTGCTGGCGGATATTTAGTGCAACACGGAGCAGAAAGCTGTTGTTCTCCTTACATCCAGTGGGTGGCGCAGGTTGCTACAATCGATAGTATCCACACAGGCACATCCTCTAGAAGGAAACAAACGCACCCAGAGGAACACTTTCATTCTATTGGCTGAGAGGTTGCCAGGCGACGGGACTTTTCTGTTCCAAACGCAAGCAGAGAGATTTGTGACCACAGATTTGATCCAAGCAGAGAGACATTTTGAGCGTGAGGAGAAAGATTTGAGAGAGCAGAGTGAATATTTGAAAGAGAGCAGAAGTTTTAAGTACAAGCATTACAAGTTTTGAAACGAAAAACATGAAATCCTGCTTTCAAAATGAAATTGTGTACTCGAATTATGGCACAAAGATTCCCCCATATTAGTGCTGCTGACGATGCAGATAAAAACAAGAAATCACAAAGTGCATATCAATCAAGGCAGATTTTAAAATAAAAATCACAAAAAGACCCTGAAATAACTTTTTATTGTCGTTTTATTCCCTGGCCAAGTGAGTCTGAGTTTAGCTCATCCATCTCTTTGCTGGATGTAATTAATTGTGCAGCTGTTCCAATTAACTTTGTCTTTCCTTTATTTTCAGGAGAAAGTTCTCTCTCTCAAACAAGGTAAACAAGTATCTATGTCACCATCTCCTCTATACTCAGGAAAAGGAATTGCTGCAAAGTCAAAATGCTTCTACAATGACTTTGCAGTGGTTTTCACCGCAAAAACACAAAATCTAACCAAGTATTTTTGTCTAATTTTTAGTGCACTTGAAATAAGACAAAACTAACTTTTCACCAACATGTGGGAGCTTGTTTTAGGTCTAAATTTCCTTTATGATCTTAGACCGGCAGATTACTATCTTACAGTGGAACTAGCACTTTTAAAAATCAGCATTAAGGAATTACTGACCTGAACTAAGCTCCAATATCTAGCTAAAAAGTTACTTGTAAGTCAGCTTTGTCTTATTTCTGGTGTACTAAGATATATGCACTAGACCAAAAATACTTGGTAAGACTTTGAGTTTTTGCAGCGTTTTTAGTCAAGTTTTACCATTTTTGGATAGAAGTGGATTGGACAAACTGAACTAAAAGGAAAAATATTAAGATATGAGAAAACCGAACGCTACCTTTGGAAACCCCTCAACATTGGCACAACGTGTGGAAGCTCAAGATTGTGTAAATGGAGAAAAAACAACATAAAGTCACAGGAAAACATTTTATCCCCCGTTACCAGCAGTCATGCTAACTAGTCTGCTATGTGAGTACACTAGGATGATGGACAGCGCTAATGGTGCATTCACACTGCATGCTTCGCACGTCAGAAAAGCGTCCAACACTTGAAGTTCGACGCTTGTGCACTTTGAAATCAGACGCTTGACATTTTGCTCTAGATGCGCGTTGGGACGAGTCGTTGCTTTCTGTTGTCGGTCTGTTTGTATGATGGCGGATGAAACTGAGAAAGTGCCACCAAAATATTATGTAGTGAAAACTTCTGTGATCATAACTGAGGCTCAGATGTCTTTGCTGAACATTTTGTGTTCAGTTTCTACTGAACAAATGGCACAACGCTTTCTTTCCTCACCCGGAACAATGGCAGATGAAATATTGGGAGTATCCAGGTTTTATGTACTGAAATAAACAGAATGTCGTTGTTGGGCACATATTTGGATTCACCAGATAATTCAGAGGTTTTCTTAGTTTCACAAACTAGCTGGGCACTGAAGATGGTTGCTATCAGCGATGTTTTCATCTCAACCGAACCCAGTTTGTCGGCTTCGTCTCCTGGCAGGACACCAACAACAGGCGTCACACAGCCAAGTCTCTCTGATTGGTTGACGCTGTGCATCAAGAGGCGAAGGTTCAGATTTTTCAAGCATCAAACAGAAAACTTGAAACGGTTCGACTGCGCAGTGCTCGACGAGCGAAACGCCACAACCGCTTCTGCACAGACTAAACCAGAAGCGCGTGACGCTCAAATCGCGTTTGGTGTGAACGCACCACAAGACCTTCCTCCTGGCTCTGATTGGTCGTTTCTGACCGATTGGTGTATTTCTGCAAATGGCAGTAGGACTGCATTTGCAATATGATACGTCAGAATAAGGACCAGTTTTTCTTTAATGTATAAAAGCATTTCTTTTTGTAAAAATTACCTGATGCAGCTTTAAGCTTCCACACTTGTCATACTGTCTATGATTAAATTATGGCATTTACTTTGGGTTGTTTTTTGTCCCCAAGGGCAGTCGACATAACTTCCACTTCAGTTTTATGTAAATTAAGCAACAGAAACCTGACGGTTCCTTGTGAGGGGTAATCCATCACGTTTACCTCACCTTTTGGTTTTTATGAAGGTTAATTGGTTATGTGGCTGTGGAAAGGTTTGGAAAACCTGGAAACACTTTCATAAAGGAGCAAATCATTTTATGCAACACCTCTGTGTTATTTGTCTTAATGGTTTAATCACTTTGGATCATTTTTAAGTATATTCAGCCTAATTACAAAGATGTATTTTAAAAAGATCCATCCTTTTATTATTTTCTTCCCAAAGTGACCATTCATCTTCACTAAATAAAGTTTAAAAACAAGAAAAATTGTCTTACAAATTAAACTAAACATCAGTTATACATAAATAAGTTTTGGTAAACAAATAACTAATCTGAAAAATTAAAATAAATGCACTAAAATCTATAAATGCCAAAAAACTAGAAGTGTAACGATACCTAAACCTCACAAACTGAGTTCACAAGAACAAAACGAGATTTTAATAATACTTCCAAGTAAACTTTAAGAATCAAATTTATGCAGCAAAATGGGCTTTATTCTGCGTTTTTATCGTTTGTGTCTCTGTTGCCATGGAAACCCAAAATGCCTGTCATTACAAATGTCTATTTGTAGTTGGGGCATCTTCTCTAACGACTTAATCAGGCGAAGAAATGCTGATTCCAGCTGCGACAGAAGTCATCTCAGTGAAACATATTGATGTCATTTGATTATAACTGTTCCATATAATAATTAAATAAGGTTAAAAGAAGGATCCGTTTTAAGTTTCAGGAAAAATAAAATTAACTAATTCTGATCAACAATTGTTTCCAAATAAACTACTTCTATTTACCGAACGCCAAAATCATCGTCTTACCTAAATTTAACCACGCCTCGCTACAACAAAGGAAAAATAAAAACAATTGCATAAGCAGAGCAAACTGGGTCTATCCCAGTTTAACTGATGAAAAGTTACTCAGCATGGCTAAACAGCCCCAATTAAAGCATCTGCTCATGAAAGCCGAACATCAATGCTGACAAACCTTAACAAGCCCGGGCCTTCAGTTTCAAACTGGAAAAAAAAATAAAAAATCAAGCATGCTGTATAATGTATTCACCTTGTGTAGACTCATTATTTTGCTGAGACACTGAATGCGTAAGCCTGGGTAAGTGGGGATTGATTTCCAAGAGCCGAGGAGAGGGCATGACAGATAACACGCACCCAGGCTAAAAGCTACTTTCCCCGAGGACATCTGCATGCACAAAGCATGGGAGAAACACGGCAGGCCACCATGCCAACACGCTTAACAAATCCAATTAGCTGCTAAATAAGAACCAACACAAGGAGCAAATATGGATACAAGCAAACACTTAAACACTTTAAACAGATCTCAAGTTTGATGGTTGCTATATGAACCACTCATTGTCAGAACTAAAAGAATCTGAATGGTATACGTTTAAAAACAGAGAAATAAATGGAAGATACCTGATACATCAAGTTTTTACCGAAAAACAAGAGGAAGACTCTGGAGATGCTAGACAGAAAAACAGAGTAACTGTTACCTTGAGCATGCAGATTAGCTTGAGAACAAATTAGCCTATGAAGCTTTTGTTTAAGTAGCATCTAGCTTGAGTAGATTTTAGCTCGAGTCACCATTAGCTTCGTTTGTTGCTAGATTGGGTCTGCATAGCAGCTAGCTAAGAAGCTTCTAGGTTTAGCAACAGCTAGACAGTTAAAGTCAGTAGCTCTTAGCTTGAGGAGGAATTAGCCTGACTAAATGTGATCTTGAGTCATTATCTCAAATAGCAAAAACAGTAGCCGTTAGCCTGGGGAAACCATTAGCTTTAGTAGTAGTTAGAGTATCTTTTAGGCAGAGCAGAAGTAAACTTGAGTAGATTTTATCCCCAGCAGCAGTGAGAGCTTGGGTAATCTTTAGCCATAGTCGCAGTTAGCTTGAGTGGCTTTTAGCTTGATTAGCAGCATTTAGGTTAACTAACTTAGTCTGGGTAACAGTTAGCTTGAGTGGCCTTTAGCCTTAGTTAGCTTGAGTAGAAGTTAGCTTGAGTAGGTTTCCCCCTTAGCAGCAGTTAGCCTGATTAAGGTTTATCATTTGCAGCAGTTAGCTTGAGTAGTTTTTAGCCTCAGTAACAGTTAGCTTGAGTAACTTTTCATTTTAGTAGCAGTTAGCCTAAAGAGTTTTTACCTTGTAGCCTCTGTTGATAGCTGCTGAAGGTTTATGACAACTTTGAGGCTAATAGCTCATTTAAAATCAAGCTGTTGTTGCTAAAATCCTACACTAAGTGTGTCAAACAGTGTTGCTAACTGAGATTGCTAATTAAAATAAAATAATTTGTGTCGACTACACTCATTGGTCACATTTAGGAGTTTATTTGTGGTTGAGTGACTCGTTGTTCAAAGTTAAGAACCTTAAAAATATTTAACTGAAAATTGTCATGTACTGGACAAAAAACCAGCAAAAAATGTTTCAAATGCAAATTTCATTTCTCTTTGGGATAAATCAAGTATTTTTGAATTTAATTAAACATTTCAACCAATTTATACTCAGCTAGAACAATACAGGGGATTTTTTTTTTTACCAAAAACATTCTGCTGAACACATTCTGTCACAGAAAAAAACAACTTTCCAAATCTTTCTTGTTCAAACAGGCCTGACAGCGAAGTGGAGCAGAACCAATATGAACAAAAAGGTTGTTTTCCACTGAAACTGAAAACAGCCTTCAGAGTAACCCTGAAATCACTGGTATTGATCAATACCTCCATCAAGCCCTGATTGCAGCCATTTTGAGCGTCTTCAACCCTTCACCCCAATGTTCAGTCTGAACAAAATGACTGCTGAATAACAGAAAGAAAAAATATACCAACATCAGAAGATCAAATGAAATTAGAGAGCTAACCACCCTTGTCATAAGTTGTCAGTAAAAGATAACTGCAGCCATCTGCCAGAGCTGCTGCTTGATTGCTCGACAAACAAAACGCAGCCAAAGAAGAAAAAACAAAACACAAAAAAAGCTCAGCATGATGGATTCCAGCTTGGGTAATGAAATGCTGCTGTTGTGCACTGTCACCACTGAAAAACTGTGGCCTGCATAAAGGTCACAATAAATCAAGTCCCTTGGTCTCCAGCGGCTGCAGTTCTGATTGGGCAAAGAGCTAATCCCAGTCAAGTGCGTAAATATCCCAGATGCATGGGGCTCATATTTTCACCGCATCAACGATTATTTCGAAAAATAATGGTGTTTATTTTACACCAACTTGACAGCAACTTATGATGAGCCATTATTTTTCTTTATTCTGTCCATTAAAAAAGCATTAAGGCCAGTACGTTCCAGCACAACGCTGGTTTTTCAAAAACGCTTCTGCAGGACAAATCCACCCAGGATTTATCAAGTTAATGCAATTTCTTTATTTTCTTTTAAAACATCCTCCACTGTCTTAATATGCCGACAACGTCGAGGTTCAAATCTTTTTCTAATAGCTGGAGAGTGAACATAAACCAGTAGCAGAGTCCTATCGCTACCATTTGGGCTATCACCAAACAAATATCGCTTTGCTGCCAAGACAGAATAGAAAAGTAAACTGGAACGCAACCTGAGATTAAACTGCAGCTGGATGGATGGATGGATGGAGCTAGAGGTAGGAAGGAAGAGATGGAGAGATGGAGCTAGAAAAAGAGGGAAGGAAAGCTGGAAGGACGGATCTAGGGATTTAGAGCTAGGAAAGGAAAGAAGGACAGGTGGAAGGATTTATGGAGAGCTGACAATGGAGGGAAGGAGACATGGCAGGATAGGTTAAAAGCTAGGAAATTATGTAAGACTGGCTAGATCTAGAGCTAACTGGACCTAGAGCTAGCTAGCCATCTAAATATTTAGCTAACTACCTTGCTAAATAGATAAGTAGCTAGCTAGGTAGCGAAAAAGGACAAAAATATGGAAGGACAGATGGAAGGATTAGCCAGCTTCCTAGCTAGCTAGCAAAAATAGCTAGATAGCTAACTAATCCTAGCTAGATATGGAAGCTAATTTTTCCATCTGCAGCTAGCTAAGTAGCTAGCTAGCTTCTGATAAACTTTAACAGTTTAACAGAATCAAATGACGGCAACAAGCAACATTTAGGTTGTTTTACACAATGAAAAAAAATTCAAATTAAATGACATATGAACAGATTTAGTGAGTTTTTATGTTAAACTTAAAAATACTTTACACATTCAGAAAAGATGGAGAAGTGGATAAAAATGTGAAATCAGACGATTTTCAGTTACACTTAGCCTCCTTTTCCGGTACAAATGTTTACTTGTAGAATAAACATCCATCCCTAGCTAGTGAGCTAGCTAGCTAGTTAGTTAGCTAGCTCTAGCTAGTTAGCATAGAGCATATCTGTAAAACCTAAAACCAGCTACTTTCTGTATGCATGTGTGTAAATCTGCTGCGTTTGCGTAATAAAATCCTTTGCTATGTATGTATGCAAATATTCCACTTTGTGGAGTCGGCTAAGCGCTCGGCGCCCTCTAGGTGACCCCAGAGGGTTGGTGCTGGGACAGAAACAAAGGAAAGAAAAGTACATGAAGAAGAGGTCTCCTGAACCCCAGTTAGCCAACCCTGGGGATTTCTCTCCGCTTTGTTCTGCCTGAAGCTTCGTCTTTGGCTGCATTAAAGTTTCTGCCTTGTACTTTTCAGTCTCCAGTGTACAGAGGGATGGTTTCTCCTCCAGCTAATTGCACAGTAAGTGTGTGGACGTTTTCACATCATCTCTGCTCTGAAATGGGATGTGTGCGATGATGCTTTAGGCTTACTGGAGATAAAATTCTGCCAAAAAACCCTGAAATATTCTAGAAAAACAAGTAAATTTCTGAGCCCCAAAAGTTAAACATTTGCGAGAAAAAATTTAATTGTGAAATAAATCCCTAAAAAAAACAATGCAACTGTCTTGACGTTGAAAATCTGTGGGGGAAATAAACTCAAATTCTGAGACTAATCTCAGAAAAAAATAAAATAAAATTTGGGGAAAATAATTGAAATTTTTGTGTGAAACAGAGTAGCTAGATTCTATTTATTGCAACTGAAACATTTGATTTTAAGCTCTATAAAATTTATATTTTTGAATTTCCAAATTAGAAAATTTTACCTTTCCAGTTTTTTCTAGAAAATTTCTGAGATTAAAAAATAAAAAAAATTGTAGGAAATTTTCGTCTTCAAACTCAGAAATTTCATAGTTTTTTCAACATTTGAGATTAATCTCAATAATTAGTTTTTTTTTGTTTGTTTTTAGCAGAAATGTACTATTTTTAATCTAATTATTGTGAGTGTGTCGCTACTACACCCAAAAAGATTTTTCAAAATTTGAAACTTTTTGACTTGAAACTCAGAAATTTCCAAGTTTTTCCTAGAAAACGTCAGAGAAATCTCACAATTTGAGTTTTTTTCTAGCAAATTTGACTTTAAGCTCAGAAAGTTCCCTTTTCTAAAAGAACATCTGAGATTAATCTAAAAATTTCTGATCATTGTTGGCAGAAATTCGCTCATTTTCTTCCATCTATATTGGCCATAATTATTGTAAATATGACACCAACTCACACAAAAGACGTCTTTAACATTTCGCCCTGAATTTCGGTTTGAAGCATCGAAACGTAGAAAAAACGGACCGACTGTGCTGCTGACTCACTCCCTTCCTCTCCCGCTCCCAGATGTTGGGTAACAGGTGCACAGATATCAGATGTCTGGAAAGCCACGTTGCAGCAGGCGATCGATAAAGCAGCATGCATGTGGAGGCGGTCAAACTGCGCTCTGATTTCAATTCCTCTTTGTGTGATTTGAGCACAAAAACAAGCGAAGTGAGCTATCGACACGACTCCCACCAGCCGGCCTGCAGCCACGAAGGCTTGTATTGGAAAGGCGTTAGCGGAGCAGCAGAGCGCCAAATCAGGCGCAGCGGTCCTCCATCAAAACGCGGCCGTCGGCCTGGAGGCTGCAGTTCGCCCAGACAGATGTTTGAGGTCCAGAACAGCAGCGTTCAGCGTGTTAACAGCTGCTGCCAGCGAACGCTCCGGGAAAACAGAACAGCAGCAAATTAGGCTGATCTTCAGTAAAGGTGGCAGGCGGAGCAGCCAGCTTATCGCTGCTGCTGGGGGGAATACTATTGTTCTTCAAATGTCACCTGTTTTTTTTTTAAAGATATTTTTATTTCCTTTTTTAAGGTTTTAGTTTGAAAGTTTGAGGTTCTACTGGATTTAAGCGCTTCTGATGTTCAGTTTATATGAATAAATAGTCTAGAAGTGAAGCAAAGTGCTAAAATAGAGTAAATAAAAAATTACAATCATAAAGTTATAATATTATGAGCATAAAGTCGTAATATATGAAAAATAGTCAGAGGTTTTATAGAATAAACTCTTAGTATTACAAGAAAACATAATATCACAAGAATAAACTTGAACTTTGACAATAAAGTCATAATATATAAAAGTAAAGTTGTAAAATTTAAAGGATGAAGCCACAATATAACGAGAATAAACTCAACGTGTGAGAATAAAATCATAATATATGAAAATAAAGTCAGAAGATTTATAAGATAAACTAGGTATTATTAAAATAAAGTCATAATATAACTTGGAGACATATTATTACTGCAGCAAACTCAAAATACGAGGATAAACTTGTAAGACTTATAGAATAAAGTCATAATAATATCTTTAGACCAACTGTGAAGCACGGTAGTGAAGGGGTGATGGTGTGGGCCTCTCTCTGATTCTGAAACCGAACCGTCAGTTTAACTCAAGTGACTCCTGTAAACATCTGAACATGACGGCACTGGAGAGGAGGATCCTTCCCCCCAAACGGGTCGAGACCCAAATATCAACCACACTAAAAGGCCTGATCCTGACTGATACTTTGGGATTTTTAGAGCAATGTGCAAAAAGAAAAAAAAACAAAGAAAGATTGGGTCAAGATCCACAACGAAGTGAGAGAGACTGGCAGAGTGAAACAGAAACTTACTGGGCAGTAACAGGTTACATTTACCTGAGTAACTTTTTGGTATTTTTTACTTTTACTGGAGTAATTTTATTATTACTTTAGTAACATTTCTGGTTTCTGACTTCACTGAATGAAAACCATGTTTGTTTTAACCAAAATTCACCACAGAGAGATGTGGAGTTTGTTTTTTTAGTTTCCTGAGTTTTATACTGAAAGGAACGGATTTGGAAATTTGTTTTCTTTTGTCCGATTTTGTCATTTGTGTTAATTATTGTCCTTTTGGTTCTCAAAATACCAAAATATTTTGATGATGTAATCCTTAAATGACTGATCCTTTCTACCAAATACTTTTACTACTTTTTACCTTGAGTAAAAACATGCTGAAGTCGTGCTACTCTGTGAACCTCTGCTCCGGCTCAAAAACAGAAAACATTTCCTGGGGATTTATGGTGCGATTATTAAAAACTGCCAAACAGGAATCTGTTCATCGCTGTGAGACAATAATTACCTCATAACTCAAAGCAGTTCGTCTGTTCAGAAACTGAACGTTTGCATCCAGCAGCGACTCGTCGCCAAACTCGGAGTCTCTGAAGGCCACGTTTCTTTCTCTGCTCATCTGAGGGAAAATCAAACGTTCAGCGCCGCCGTCCTTGAGCGGGGACGCTTTGCCGTGTCATGCAGCAATTACACACCGACATCATCAGAAGATTGTACATGTGTGCAGCAGGTTAGCAGCTCCGATAGCGGTATCCCATGGCAACATTTACCCTGTCGTTACCACTTAGGCATCAGCACGAAGACTCAATTATCTGCAATTTCCTGTGCAGGCAAACACCTCGAGGTGTTTTGCCACCCATTTCCACATACTACCACCTCGACTGGCGAACAGCGGCCTGCAGAAACCATGCCGCGCCCATTTCTGCTGTCCGCTACTCCAGCTCGTTTCAGTCCCAAGAGAACGGGACTCGTTGCAAAGTGAGCAACAAATGAAACCAGAGCTGCAGAGCTTCCTCATGCAGGTCAGCGTTAAATCACCTGCAGGAGTAAAGTTACAGCGGGGAGTACAAAACGACAAAACAGAGCAAAATTAAGATTCGCTCAGTAAAATCCAAGGGTTTTATGTGAGTCATGGACTTTGACTGGGCCATTTTAATGCTTATTCTCTTCATCTTTTTATGCAAACTATTGTCCTGTTGGTGACGTCAGTGTTGTGTGTTTTCTGCAGGTTTTCTGTGTTTAGTCCTCTTCCTGTCCTGTCTTCCCTGTTGATTGCTTCCCAGGTGTGTCTCATTCCTGCGTATTTAAGTCCACCTGTTGTCTTTGTCTCTTATCTGGTCCTTGTCTAATGATAGTTCGTCTGCCGGCACAGTTGAACTGTGAAGTCCTGTGTCGGCTTTAGCTCGTTGTGTCAGTCTTTGTTGAATTCAGGTGCTACTGGTGCTGAGCCTCTGTGTTTCCGCTCTGCCTGAGATCTGGACTGTTTCTGAGCTATTCTCTTCATTAAATTAATCATCTTCATCTCTAGCTGGGCCCTGCGCTCATCCTCACCACCACCAACCACACCTCATGACAGTCGGCTTCATTACAGATTTTCACATATATCATTTGAGATGATGGCTTCCTCCAAACACTGCAAACACACAAAATCCAGCCAAGTATTTTTATCTAGTTTTTAGTGCAAATATCTTACACTTGAAATAAAACAAACCAACTTAAAAGTAACTTTTTAGCAAAATATAGGCTTATTTTAAGCAAATAATCCTAAAAAGTACTTGCTTCATTGACATAAATTAACTTATGACATTTTTCACTTGAATAAATCTGCCAATAAAACTGGCACTTTTTCATCAATATTAAGGAATTATTTACTTAAAACAAGCCTCTACAGTTACTTTCAAGTTGGTTTATTTCAAGTGTAATAAGATATTTGCACTACAAAGTTACTTGGTGAGATTTTGTTCCAACTTTTCATTGAAAAACTGATTTGCAAACATTTTCTTTAGCTTGACTTTGACATTTTACTACTTTTTACTTGAGTAAAAGTATGTTGCGTCGGCTCTGTCGCGATGCTAACGCGCCGCTCTGACTCTCCTCAAAACGGATTCAGCAACAAGCATTTCACAAACACAAAAATATCAAGTCAAAGGGCACAGTCAACACTGGGAACATTACATTTTGTCAAGACTGCTTCTTGTGCTTGTTACGAAATGTTAAACTTCACAAATGACAAATCCTTTCATCTAATCAAAGTATGTCTTACAAATAAAATTTCCTGTCAACTAGAAACCAAAAACACCTCGAACCACTGCATGGCTGCCTAGACCCCAAAGCTCCAGGCTTAGAAAGTTTTCTGGGGGAAAACCTGATCAGAAACTTAAGAGTTTTCTTTCAGCAAGTAAAATTTTTTTATCCTTTTTCATCCAACGTGGTCACCTAAAATAATTTATGAATTAAAAGCAGCGCATCACAAAAGTATTCACACCACTTATGTTGTTCATACTGTTAAATCAAATCACAGATCACTGAAGAGGGACGACTGATTTAAATCTTTTCCAAACATAATTCTGAAAAGTGTGGTATGCAAAGTTGCAGCTGCAAGTCTGAGTTGCACCTTTTCCAGCTTTGCACGGCTAGAAACTGAAATATTTAACTGTTATTTGCAAGAAGCTGCTGTTCAGAAAGCAGGAGACATTTTTACTTCAGCATCACTGAGACTCTTTGGGATGTGCTGGAGAAGAATCCCTCATGAGCTCGATGAAAAATTAATGCCCCTCTAGAGGATAAAAAATGTTTTGACGTTGCAGAAGCCAATCGAAAATATGCCGCCGCAACTGCGGTCGTTAAAGGCTTTCTTGTGACGGACTGGTCGTGTATAAAGCATCTCCATGATTGCTTGTAGCCTAATAAACCTTTTGCTTTCTGACAAAATAAATTTTGGTAAACTTCCAGCGTTTCTCTCCCGGAGTCAATAAATGACTCAAAGATTGAAGAAAGCCAGAACGGCCGAGCAGATGCCAAACGTCCGTTCTGTTTTAATAACTTTCTGGCTCCGAGCAGAAGAAGGTTGCATAAGTAACACAGATTGCTTCAACCTGATATCCCACTCTACAAAGCGAACTAGAAATTCAGAAGCTCCTCACACCAAAACATTTATGTTTGTTTTTTTTTTCTGGGACAAAAAAAAGATGGAAACCCACATTTCTGCAGAAAATAAGGCCACAGGGTGTAGAAGACAAGCTTCAGTGAAGGAAAAAGCCTGACTCCACACAGCTGTGCCCCACATCTTCAAAAAAAATTGCCCAAAGTGTTTGGAGAGTGAAGCCTATTCAGCCAGAAATAAAGCAATCGTAGGGGCGAATCAAGGAGTAAACATCAAACTTCAAAGTGTGGAGTGAAAGAAAAAAAAGGTCTGATGAGAATTTTAATGCAGCAAACAGCTTCTATTAAAACCAGCAGAGGCAGAATAAAAAAATTATTCACAACATCTCAAAAACTGGACACCAAACGTACTCACTGAGGGATTTGGTAAACAATAGAAATCCTCCGAAATTCCAGTAGATGGTGGACGTCCAGTATTTACAAAGGTTAAGGTCACAAATAGTTATAAACAATAAATATAAAGATACTAATAACTGATCATTTTAAACACCAGATATACCTTAAAATCCATGTTAGCAGTTCCACAAAAGGAGTAAAACCAATCAGGGACAAGGACAATGAATCGCATGACTGGATTGGCTGCTATGAAAACGCTAGCCAATAGCATGTGAAGCACAAAGCTACATTTTCTTTAGCGTGTTTTCAACCTTATTGACTTGGTTTAATTGGGGACCAAAAGTTGCAACATTTGTTACAGTTTCAGCTGCTGCAGTTTGCTTTCACACTGCTCTGAGTCAAACAAACCAAACTTTAGAAAAACCTGTTCCCCTCCTCGCCTGTGGGGGCGCTGCAGCAGCAACAACTGAAGAAAACGACTGAGCACAACTTTCCTTTCATAAATGTAAAGCAAAATGGAGTAATTTCAAATTTTTGCCATCTTTTGTCTTTGGTAAAAGACAACGAGCGATTTCTCCTGCTAACCCTAGACTTTGTTCTGGTTGCATTTACCCAGAATGCACTGCGCTGTAGTCCACTTCCTGCTTTTGTAGCGGTCTTCGGTTAGCTTGGCCTTCATATATGCATTCAAACAGCATCAGAGTTCACCTCAAACAAACCAAAACCTCTTTTTAGGCGGAACAGTTTATTTTTTTGTCTGCTTTAAAGTTCGATTACACGTTCACAGCTCCCTAAATGAACCAAAGTGTGATTAACCAAACTAAACAGGAATTATTTTAGATATCTACAAAAGAAAATCCACAAAGACATGAGAATCTGCAGTACAAACAACCAAGCATGGTGGCAGCAATATCATGCTGTGTAGTTCTTTAATTGCCAGAAAACCCGAATAATTAAAGTAATCTCCAAATCCTTCAACATGTGTACAGCAAAAACTCTGATTCAAACACAATCCTAACGAAATGTTAGAAATTTAGAAAAGAAGTTGAGAAAACCAAATAATGTCTGCCTCTGCTGATCGCCCTGAAATCCAAAATGTACAAGGAAAGGTCAGTTAGAGAATAAAAACTAAAATGAAACTGAAAAAAATCTTCAGGAGGTGTTATAACCCTTAATATCAGAGATATCCCGCACGGCAGTGTCTGTATTAATGCCTGCAGCTTCCTGCAGCTGTAATAATATCTCCCTGCACCCCTTCAGCTTATGCAGTAAAATATTAATGGGACCCTGTTGGGCTAAAGGTTACCCCTCAGAGGCTTAAAGCAGAGAAGTCAGCAGTCATCCTAAACTTCCCCATAAAGAAAGCAGGATAAACTTTTGATCATATCCATACTGGCTCCATCAGCACCAAAGGAGACCAGGACTTTAAAAGGGCGTGAAGAAAAATAAAGAAATTAAAAATAAAAGAAGGAGGAATGGTGGAAACGCACGTATTCCCAGCGCATCCAAATATGCGTCAAAACGCACAGAGATACCAGAATCCGCACGTTTATCGAGGAACAAAAGCGCTTATTTAGCGTCAAACGGGAAAAAGGGAAGCAGTTTACCATGACGTTGCCCTGCATCTTCGCGGTCTCGATCAGGCTCTTTTCCTTCATGTTGCGGCTCCAGACGGGTTGGATTCACGGACTTTTAGAAAACAGCGTCTGCGTGTAAGCTCTCCGTCCCGCTACGTTTCCAGACGGAGCCCCTCAGATTGTGAGCAGCTTCATGACGGGGTGGGATTACAATCTGACGGAGCGATTAAATACTGACAAAAAAAAAAAAAAAAAAAAAAAAACAATGGATCCGCCCGGGAGCCCAAGAACCCACGACACAAAGTAAGGGGCTTTTATTTAAGATCCTGAAGGAAGATTCATCAGAAAAAACAGAAAATGCATCATCAGTTGATAACCGCCGGATGAGCTCGGATCTGACACACCTACAAACCTCCTGCGCGTCAGGATTTGTGGAAAACAATGAATTATCACCGATTAAACCGAGAAAATGATTCAAAGTTTCACTCCAGTCGCCAGAAAATTGGAATTAAGTCTATTACACTACATAGCATTGCAAGAATATAAAAAATAAAGAATTGTTCCTAATCAAATTTGAATTTTTCTTACACTGCAAAAAAAGGGGGAAAAAAGAAAATTTGTTCTTCCTTTTTTCATCATTAGTAAAAATTCCCTTTTATTTCTCCCCCAACAGTGAATTTTCCATTGCGTTTTCCAGTCATTTTAACACATTTTAAAAAGTAAGCACTTTTACAGGATTTTAAAACCTAAAAGGCTAAAAGTTTTAAGTATCTTATGTAAAGTTTGTGCCACATTTGTAATGTAAATGCGTTAATTTGAGCACCAGATAATAGATAATAGTTAATAGTTCCCAGAAAATAAAAACGTAAGATTTTCTCCAATAATCCAACAAGAGCCATCAAAAGGAAATTTTACATCAGATTTGAGAAAAATAATATGTACAGTTACCCAATGGTTCACATTTGGACCAGTTTTATTTATTATCTACATGATATCTAAAGCTTGGATTAGAATAAATAAGATTAGCTGCCATAACTACACATTTTGTACACATTTCAGTGTCACCAGGCGACTATGAAACCACCCAAAAGATGCCTAAAAACGGTTCAATGTGGATTTGCCAAGACTTTCCAGAGCTGAGCAGAAACAAAGTTGAAATTATCTTTGGCTGTAAAGAGGAATCTAGATTCGCTTCAGTTTTTACAGCTAAAAACCAGACCTGACCATCCAGAGACACATAAAGATGGTTACAAAGACAGCCTTCTGCCACCTGAAGGACATTTCAAGGATTAAAGAACTAATGTCACAGCAATATCTAGAGAAACTCATCCATGTGTTTATATTTAGTTGCATCGTCTTCACAGGTTTGCCTAAAAGAAATAAAAAATATATATAAATCAATCCTCCAGCTGCAGCAGATCAAAAACGCTGCTGCTGCTGGCGTTCTGACTAAAACCAGGAAGATGGAGCACATCAGCCCAGCTCTAAAATTCTTTATTGCTTTAGCAGATAATTAACATTTCTGTAA
Source organism: Poecilia latipinna (assembly GCF_001443285.1). Classification (NCBI taxonomy): domain Eukaryota; kingdom Metazoa; phylum Chordata; class Actinopteri; order Cyprinodontiformes; family Poeciliidae; genus Poecilia; species Poecilia latipinna. The sequence continues at coordinate 45,060 of NW_015114133.1, forward strand.
ACAATAATAATCCAGAGAATCTTAAATTTTGAGTTTCATTAAGTTTTCTATAAGCCACAATGATCGAAATTTCAAATATATCTAGTATCTGTAACATTCAAGTCTCTCTTTGAAGTGAATAACTAAAAATGTATATTCTAATTTATAAATATTCATCATACATAATTATGAAAATAAGAAACTGATGAATTAATAATAGATGTAGAATAAAGCATGAAAATAACATGATGGTTAAACACACTGAAGCCAATTCAGCTTCACATGAAATCCCATTTTAAAAACAGTTTTAAAAATCCTGAAACTAAAATTATCCCCAACAGAGCAGGAAGCTTTAAACTTTGGCCGTTCCAAACAAACCAGAAAAAAACAGTCTAGAAAATTAATTTATTAGAAATTTCCATTACAAATAATTCAACAGGAGTGTCAACACAAAGAGAATAGCAAAGCAGAAGACAAATGGAAAAAAGCATCAGTGGGTGGAAATATCTGAAAACATGCATGAAATTTTTTTTTTTTATGTTTCCATGCTTTTTGTGAGCTTGCCCTCTTCTCATTTGGCTTTCATGTGGAGCGCTGATTCCCTTCTGTTTCAATCCGAAGCTCTGCAGGAAGCAGGAGTTCCTGGAGTTTTCAAGTTCACAACAACCCAAATAACAATGTTTAAAGCTTCGTCTGGTGCTGAAGGCAGAAAAAGGGGATTGTGCAACATGAAAAGAGCTTAGAAAGCAGGAGAGGCTCCACAAAAGCTGCCACTTAAATCCTCTATTCGTTTTATTTATATGTTTTAATAACTAGTTTTGGAAAATTAAAGTTGCTGTTCCAGTTTAAAGTTTGATTTTCTTTCTTTGTGAAACGACGGCGTAACTTAAAATCACCACCAGAGATTTTCTGAGAAATAAAAGTTGTAATTATTCTTAAGATTTTTTACTTATTCTCCACAAAATACTGAATTTTTTTTATTACTTCAACACCAGGAGAAGAAATGTGTTTATTTCCTAATGTTATTTTTTGTATTTTAAGGATGAAAATGGCAATAATTCATATAACAAAAAATAAAATTACTCAAAGGAAAATGTTTCCAAACTCAAGTAAAACAAGTAAATGTAACTAGTTATTACCCAACTCTGTGTGTTGGTACTTCAACACTGCAAAACAAAATCTTACCAAGTATTTTTGGTCCAGTTTCAAGTGCAACTGCACTTAAATTGAGACAAAACTAACTCACCAGTTGAGTAGGAACTAGTTACTTTTACTCAGTTACATTTTATAGAGTAGTTTTGTTTTTTTACATTTAGGACTATTTTTACTTTAAGGTCATTTCTACTTTAACCAGTAATTTTATTAAGTAAAATGTCTTTAAATAAAACTAATTTAAAAGTAACCTTTCAGCAAGATATAGGCTTGTTTTAAGTAAATAATTCCTTAATATTGGCAGATACATTTTAAATTAAATAATCTGCCAATAGAGACAATACTTTTTCGTGAATATTAAGGAATTATTTACTTAAAATAAGCTCCTATATTTGTGTTTTTGTAGTGATGGAAACCAAAGAACTAAAATTGTATGTTTTTCTTCAATGCCTGTCCTCAAAAGTTTACCTTTAAAAAAGTAAATTGAGTAAATCTTAAAATTTTAATTTCTTACCTTTTAATGTTAAAAGGTAACTGATTAGATGCGTGTAGTTACTTTTAAACGTGTTTCAAGGCATTTCATGCTTCATACATGTGATTTCCACTCCATTTGCAGTGGCTGCTTTAGTTTCAAGATCAATATTCCTCTGAAATCTTCTGAATTTATGCGTTTACTGGACTGAATCAAAGAAAAAAATGAAAAAGAAGAAGAAGAGTGGCACAGATGATGCAGCCAAGGGAGCAGAGCGAGAGAGAGAGGCCTAAACTTCCCGCCAGCTGGGAGGTGCAAACAGCACGCCTCACGTAAATCTCATTTAAGAGTGCCTGGTATTAATTACAGAGGATATGGCTGTCAAAACAACCTAATGGGGGGAAATCAGGCTCCCTCGACACCAGCTGGACTGCTGACAGAAGAGGATCGCAGACAGGTAGGTGGCTGCTTCATTACTGAGTCTGCATTTCTTACCGATTCCCCTCAGAGGAACCGTCACAACTTCTGCTTTCTATAACCAAGCTTAGCCCCACATTTAGAGCACGATTATTAGCAGGGAAATATTTTGACTACATCTTAATTTTTAAGGAATATTTTCCAAGCTGGATGAGCTTGAACACCCAGCAGGTGACATGTATCTGGGTAATGAGGGATTAATTTGTGATGCTTCAGCAGGAAAATATCCAACATGAAGGTGTGCATAATAAATAGGGAGCAAAAATTTTTTTAAATAGAGTCAAAAATTACCAAAAGTCACTCAGTTTTGTTTAAAACTCAGTTTGGAACTAGTTACATTTACTCACTTTTTTTAAAAGTACTTTTAAGAGAATTTTTACTACCTTGTATTTCTACTTTTACTTAAGTAATTTTATTATTATTTCTGCTCTTGAGTAAAATGTATGGATTTTCTACTCACTAAACAAAAAAAGCCACGTTTTAACCTAAAATTCACCAGAGACAGAAACTACAGTTTTTGTTTATGTTTCATAAGTTTTTTTATTGAAAGAAACTGATTTGGAAAAATTTATCTTATTGGTATTTTCATTGTTAAAATACCAATTATCTGAAATTTATCATGATAAATGATGAACAATACGATACAGTTAGTAGAGAGGGTTCATATTGCCGATACAGGAAGCTAACAGGCTCAGATATTTAAAGGTGGAACAATAATTTGTCCTTTTGCATTGACAGCAGTTTTAGAGTCACTCTGTCTCCCATGTCCTTTTTAGACAAATCAGAGGAAGTTGGAGTTTATTGTGGCAGCTGAGTATCTCTGCAGAAACGGACAATAGCTCCCTGATGTAAAGACTCTCAGGAAAGCGGCTGGTCAGGGATGGCTGGAAAAGCTGCACAAAAAGGCAGCTGACTGTTCGAAAGCAGACAGCTGCCAGAGCTGCATGGGAGCTCCGCTGGAGAGAAGAAACATGTTCAAGTGGTGACAACTACAGCTAGAGTCCCTTACAGCAAACCACGGCAGAAGCGGGAAGAGAACCCAAAAATGGGAGCTTCTTCAACATATTTTTACTCAAGTAAAGGTAAAAAGTAGCTATCAAGAGCGAAAAAGTATTTGGTATTCAAGTCTACTCAAGTACTGAGTTAACTGATCAAATTATCAATAGGATAGAATATACTTTACTGATCCCCCAAGGGGTGTTAAATACTAATATAACCATGAGAGATAGTTTATAAAATATATATATATATACACCCAAGAGTGATGTAAGTAATTCAATACGACTGAATATAAATAAATACATAAATAACCATGTATGGAAATATTTTAATCTAAAAATATATTAATTTAAATTGTTCATTTGTAAAGTTCTAATGGCCACAGGCAGAAAGAATAATTTAATATTTAAAAGTTACAAAATCACATGGAACAAAATATAAAGTTTAGTGTAGGACCAAAATGACAATAATTTACGTAAGTAGCAAAAAAACAAAGACAAAATAACATTTCAAAATCTGTTTATTTTAAGGAACACATTAATAGCAGACTTCCTCCGAACATATAAATAGTCCTGGCGTTGTTTTCTTTCTGACATCTTCAGCTTTTCTTTGAGTGACCCAGTTTCAAGCCCGTCCGTCATTATTTTTAAATAACGGTAAGCTAGCTAAAGCTAAGCTAGCTGTAGCGTCGCACTTTGAGCTGACGTCACGGTAAACAAACGGTCGTTTACATGCAGTACCCTGCGGACCGCTGGGGGGCGCCTGGGGACCACAGTTTGAGAAATTCCGGTCTAAGCAGCTGATATTGCCATCAGCACCAGATGAACTCCGAGTTTTGTGTTTGTCTTTGACAGGCCAGGCGGCCCTTTAAACAAAAGTGATTAAAACTCGTCCAAATCCAGGATTGATTGGCCCTGATCCTCAGTGGAGTGAGTCCAGAGAACAAGCTTCATTTTGGTGACGAAGAGTCATCCGGCACTATAAACCCCTCTGAGAACTTCAGGAGGAAAATCAATGGTTTCATTACCAATGTAATTACTTGATAACATGATATCCTCTGCACTGCTAGGTTTTTTCTTCTTGGTGCTTTAATGACAAACTGGTAGATACTGGATTTGTTTCAAAGGTGAATAAAATTACTGTCAGCTATATCACTCCTAAACTAAATTGAATCCAAGAAATTGAGACAGTCGCTAAATCCTTTCCCGATGCTGCTGATGTTTCATTTCATTTGGGCCAAGAAGGTGATAAGTAAAGGTCAGTTTAAGCTGAAAAATTGACTTCAGCTCAGTTTAAGATTAAAAAAAAAAAGCTACCTAACAGCAGGACGAAACCATTTGAACGCTAACAATTAAATGATTTGCATCTTTAAAAAATGTTTTAAATAGACAGTCTGCACATCAAAACAGCATTTTCAGTGACCTTCAGCGGCCTGGTCCATTGGGACGCCAGATCGTTAAGATCTTTAATGAATTCAGGGTGATAAAAAATGGCGCTCTGATATGTAAAGCACACACTATTCTTGCCCCGTCTATGCGGGTAGCTTGCCAGAGGCATACCTACCGCACAAAGAGTTAGAAATATAATGAATAGATGAGACAACGAGCATGATATAGGCTTTTAGTTTCCTTCCAGAAGAGCAGTTTTGCTATTTGCATTTCAAATTTAAACGGCACATTGTAGTTTGCATCCTAGCAGTGCTGTAATGACAGTTCCAGCTGTCAGGACAGTGTGGGAAAAGTAACTGCAATTAATTTTCAAGTTAAAGAGGTTTTTGCTTCCCACAGCAACATGACAGAACCACTAAGCATGTCTGAATATTAATGAAACGGTTGCCTTGAACAGCAGGCTTTTGTCAGGACACTGGATCAGATTGATCACTTCAACCTGTGCAGATTTCCCGCAGCATGGTGGCGCTTCGTCATCGCCACCAACGATGAAGCGGTTTGAAAGGACGACAAGAGAATCAAGTAAAAACAGGCAGACTTGCACAGATTGATTAGAATGTTACAGCAATGCTTAAAACAAGTCAGGTACAAAAAGGAAAGGAAACTTCTCACCTTCGAGACTTGAACACAGTTCATTAATATAGTTATGTTTTAATAAAAGCTGTAGTACGTGGTTTTATGGTGGTTTTATGGATCTCTGCTTTGCTCATCTCATCCTGCTTGCTCTTTGCTAAGCTAAGTGTGGTTCACAACAACATAGCCTGTTATGAATGCTAATGCTAGTTAGCATAGCCTTAGCAAAAACTGCAAATATGAGAATAATTTCAGTTGATCGCTTTTGAAATTTTCTTTCAGGGTCTTTTTTAAGGATTGTAAATTTGAAAGGGAAAAAAAACATTTTAATATGTACTAACGTAAGAACCAGAATTTTAGCTGAAGATTTGTTCAGGGTAACAGTGTTATCTAGCTAAGCTAACATCACCTTGGGCAGTCAAAAAATGCCCTGCACACGGGTGTTTTTAAAGAACATTGCTTAGGAACCAAATATTGTGAAATTTACTTGAAGAACTTGAAATACGTAAGAAATAGCATGGTATATTAGGTCTCTGTGCATGGCTAGCAAGGTAGAGATAATGCTAGCTTAACTTGCTAGCGATTCTAAATGCCTTCTGATGGGTCTTTTTTTTTTAAACAGCGCTCGTTATGAACCAGTTAACTAAAAATACAACTAAAGTGTGCATAGGAACTTACAAGGAAAACTGGTAGTTGCTAGCAATTAGCTAGCTAAGCTAACAGTAACGAATAGTGGAAAATGTGACCTGAACATAAGCAATGGGGAAAAAATACACATTTTAGTTTATCTCACAAAGAAATAAATGTGTAGAAATGTTTTAGTGATGGCTGGTAATCACCCAGTATTTTTTTTCCATTGAAGACGATGGTTCCTCACTTTCAGACAGTTTTTAATCATGTGTTTGACAGTTCTTGATATTTTTTCTGCTTGATATCAATCATTTAGACATCTTTTCCACAACCAGGCGATGTCTTTCAACATGGTTTTTAAGAAACGAGAATTATTGTATAAGTGGGGATTATGAAAATTATTGCCAGCTGAAAGATAATCAGCCGTGCAGCAATTAGCCAAAGATCAATCTTTGTTCAAACTCTCATATTATTCCAACTTTTTAACTGTAAGATTAAGGATTGTTTTGGATAATGAACCAACAATAAAACTAAAAAAATTTAACATAAGTGCCATTAAAAGGGTATATGCTGATATTTATTTTAGTAGTTCTTATCACTATCCTCCAGACTGAGTGGATTTTAGGGCAAATTAAAAAAAAAATTCACTTTCAACACATCCAGTCAGAACCGGCAGAAATCTCAGCTTCATTATCATTTACATTTCCTTGCCATTCTACTGTCAGCAGAGTAAAAATGATGAGACCTAGTTAGCCAGTAATGCTAACAACCATTAAAGATGACTGATGGCGCTGAGCACTTGGCAATGCGACGCATGCATGTAGCTCATTTATCCATCAAGAAGTTACAGCCGAGTGAATCTGACAACACTTTCCCTCTTCTTTACGATGATTTTCATGAGATGAAAGGCTAGCCAGGATCGAAAGAAGAAGAGTTAAAGTTTCACATCCTGATAAAAGTATTAGAACATCATTTAAGTAATCTAATAAACTTATATTACTCATGTTTAAGATGAATAAGAGTAGTACCTGTACTGGGGGAAAAAAGGTTCTCGGAGCACCTAAAAACTTCCTGCTTTGAAAAGAAAGAACTCTATTCAGTGTGGAAAAAGGCCGTCTTTCATTACCAGTCAAGGCCCGTGCATGCCAGCTATCTGCCGCGTACGCCCATTTGAGAAGATTAACTGCAGGAATATGCTTTAGTGTGTGATAACAGGGAAGTCATATCACATCACCCAAGGTTGTTTCTTGGGCAACAGCATAGCCATCAATCAGGTGGGTTGTAATCTCGGAAGAAATCGTTGTCAGCATGCAAATTATTGTGACATTTTACACTGCCTGCAAGTTAACGCACACAAGAGGGAGAAAAAGGTAAATAGGACTGCAAAATTAGGCAGTATGTGTGCTTTCTAAGGAGCTAATATGTCAAAGAGGCACTCGATTTAGCCCAGAGCGAACATCAGGGCCATATTTCACCTATGAATCAGTCACATCAACATTTGACATGCATGCAAGAGTCGCATTCTGCCGTGGAAATCTGACAACATATTGATGTAGGTTCTTGAAAAGGAGAAAACTGATCATGTTGTCCAGGAATTTCCTTCTATTGGACAACAAAGGCCGATTCTAGTCTATTCAGTAAAGCAACACCACACTCTACGGACCCCAACGCAGGCGGCCAGAAAAGAAAAGAAAAAAAAAGACGATTCTTTTACTTTCAGTGCATGGCTGCGCTGCTGCGGTAGAACAACTCCGTCAACTAAATGAAACCTGGAGGTATTAATTCAGCGCTTTACGCCACAGCAAGAGGGTAAAAAGAGCAGAAAACCATTAAAGTACAACTTTAAAACCACGTCCCCTCCCCCCCCCCTCTGTCGGATACGCGCAGAGTCGTTGCCATAGCAACTGACAACAACGCCACTTCATGTTTCAGGTTCAACACCAAATAATACTCAAACATTTTCTACACAACAGAACATTCAGTCCGTTATAGTACTGTGTTTTTAGGCTCTATGTTTATTTGCAATTATTAATAAGTGATCGCTGTGATAGATTAGCTACCGCTGCTATTAGCTAACCTAACACTGCGGTGGTTGATTAGCTACCGCTGCTATTAGCTAACCTAACACTGCAGTGGTTGATTAGCCAACACCTGATCTACCGATAATCTGTCAGAGTTGGTTTGTGGGTTGCCTTTTTTTTTTTTACTGAACCTAAACTTACCGAACTCCACGTCACGTCTACATGTTATGGTTGTCAACGACAAGCAAGAATAACTGAGCTACTTCCCTCTCCCTCACTATTTTTATCTAAATTAAAACTTTTTCATGACCTTATCATTTAGCTGCCTTAGTGCTGTTAATTAGCAACGCAGTGCGTCCCTCTTTCTTTTACATATCAGGTGTACAGTTAAGATTTAGCGTGTAATATTGACAACTTAACAGCTAAAACCAATAGTTGTCAGTAGTAGCTGCGTTTCTATTATAAATGTCAATGTTCCACTCATGTCTAAAAAACACAATTTTGTAAATGCTGTGCTTCCATTAAAAAATAAATGCAATTAAAATCAGACGTGAAAAAAACATGCCCATGATTCTCCAAGTACTTCCTGTTTGCTTCGTCTTTGATCATGTGACTGGTGTGATGCAGAAAAACGCAAAAGAAAACCCATACAAGTACCATAACTTACCAAAAAACAAGACTTTTTGAAACTGTTGTGTTTGAATTAAGCAAATGAATTTTAAAAGTGAAATTGAGCAATCAGTGAAAACACAGCTTTTGTCTTTTAGAAAAAGTATGTTTATGCCAAACAAACTCAAACATCAAGTCTTCATTTCTCAAGTCTTAAACTGCAGAATCTGTGCCACAATGGACACAAAACATTAACTTTTACATTAAGAGACGAGTTAATGATGTTAACTGAGTTTTCCCTGAGGATCATCACGCAACAGACTGCACTCGTCCTCCACACAACAAACCAGGTTACCCAGTGCGACAGCGCTGACTGGACTGTTTCTGGACAACACACCTGCTCATTTGTCCCACTTTCAGCTGCTGCACACAGCTTGCTGCGGATTTTAGATAGCATCGTCTCTGGGGGCTCAAGCTCATTAAACGAGAGCAATACAAACAAGCAGCAATGTGAGGTTAAACAGTCAAACGCTTAGAAAGCGTCATGCTTTTGTTGCACTTTAGTGACGGCTCTTGCTAAAATGTCTTCATTGATCCTCCATCTTTCAGACTCAATGCTGGCTGACGGTATTCTGCATTCAGAGAAAACTGGACTCAAGTAAAAGTAGCATTGTTTCAACATATTTCTGCTGAAGTAAAAGTAAAAACCTTTTATAAAAACTGTGTGTCTGTGGCTGGTGAAGTTTTGGTTAAATCATGTTTTTCCATTCAGTGGGAAGAAAATCCAGAAATTTTACTCGGGTAAAAATAGAGTAATAAAATGACTCAAAAGTACAGTGTAGTAAAAATACTCCTAAAAAGTATTTTTTTTCAAACAGTTACTCCAGTAACTGAGTAGATGTGACTAGTTACTACCCTGCGTTGTCCCTATGCTCTTTATCCGTCTGCATCAGATCCGATCTGCGTTTCCTGCCTCCTGAGGATTAAATAAGCATCGATCTGCTCGCTCAGGGACCGAAGACACAATAAAACCGTTGTTTATGTTCAACCCGTGCATGTTCACCGTCAGCCGCCTTGGTGCGCGTCCCGTCTGTAAAGCTCCGGCAGCGTTAGCAGCACATATAACTTCCTCTAAGCTGTCAGGGATCCGAGGACACGGGACGGCGTGCGGGATCGCTCATGCGGCAGCGCTGGGTGATGAGTCAATGAAATCGCCTCCACACAGCAGGGCCAAACAATACATTTCAATAAAGGCTGCAGCCTGGAATGGTGGATACAAGGACGGGGCTTGGAAAACATGGTGTAAAGTCACGGCCGAGTCGCCGCGGCGCAGAGCGGTGGCGCTACAAAGGCCGTCTCACGATACTGGAACGAAAACTTATGAAAGCAAAAACTGGCAATTATTCTGTACAGTTCCACCTAAACCACCGATCGATGCCTCATATCCATCCGATGTGCTTGTAGGAAACAATGTTTGAGTCTTCAGATCAAATTTCATCAGGTCAATAAGAATAAATCAGCAGAAAATCATATAGACGACTGATCGTCAAATGTCAGTGCAGATCATTTTCCTCATCAATACAGTTTAGTTTTTTTTCTACAAACCCATTTTTTGTGCTGATAATTTGATCAGGGTTTGCCACAGTGTATTATAAGCCTGGTGGGCCGCCAGGCTTTAATTGTGCCATATTCATTTTTTTGAATCCAAATTGTTTTCAGGTTGATCACATTATTCTTAATTTTTTGTCTCTTTGGTTCACTCTTGCTTTATTATTTTGAAAGGTTTATTAAGCAAGAATGTTTTTACAACAAATTGCAACAAATTTTGTCACACCTTACATTTTCTTTTTTAAGATTTTAAATTGAAAAACCAAATTAAGGCTACTCTTGAATTCTGATCAAGGGCCGCCAAAATCAATTCAAAGCCCGCAAATGGCCCTTGGGCCACACTTTGGACACCCCTGAGTCAGATGTAGGATTCTTGCATGGAGGAACAGGACTTCCATCACCCAGCAGATTTAAGCTCCTTCACGTATTTTCCCCAAGCTCCAATTTTATTTAGGATTAATTTCAGTAGACGGCAGTAAAAGTGTCCATTGAATGCGCCTCAGCCTGGAGGAGCCACTTTGGGAGCTTGATGGGCATCAGAGCCTCTGGGGACGTCTGCTGGACATGCTCGTGATTTCAGATCCGGCTCGAGTGTCTATCTTCCGATCTGCCGCCGCCGCCGTCGTTTACCGCCGAGGCGTCGTTTGTCCCATCGGGGGCCGTGTTGACTGCCTGCGACGAGGCGCCAGATGGGCTGTCACGACCCGGCTGGCGTTTTGCCGAGCCGACACTCGCTGGAAAGCGGCCCGGTAGGTCCCGGTGACTCGTACGGTTTCACTCCCTGCGGTGTCAATCATCGCCAGGAAGCAACGCAGAAACACGGCGGTGTTTTGTTTCTGTTTGTGCGTAAGGAAGGATGTGTTTGCATGTTCTGTTTTCCCTCTGAAGCTCCCATTTCCTGCAGGATTTCCTCTTTATAGTAGGAGCTGCTGCAGAAGTTACACTGCAAAAACACAAAATCTTACCAAGTGTTTCTGGTCTAGCTTCAAGTATCTAACTTGAAATAAGAAACTAACTGAAGTAACTTTTCAGCAAGATAGAGGCCTGTTTTAATTCAATAATTCCTTAACATTGATAAAAAAAAATAGCTCCATTGGCAGATTATTTAACTTACAACATGACATTTTTCCCATGTTATAAGTCAATCTGCCAATAGAACTAGATTTCTTTCATCGATATTAAGGGATTATTCACTTAAAACAAGCCTCCATCTTGCTGAAAAGTTACTTTTAAGTCAGTTTGTCTCATTTCAAGGGAAGCACTAGAATCTGGACCAAAATACTTGGTAAGATTTTGTGTTTTTAAAGTATTGAACACACAAACAGGCAGAGTTTCATAGTGACTACATTTACTCAAGTAACTATTTGGGAAAAAAAATTACCTTGAGTATTATTTTACTGTACTTTTTACCTTTACTTGAGTCATTTTATTATAAAGTATCTCTACTTTTAATTGAGTAAAAGTTCTGGATTTTCTACCCACTGAATGAAAAACACGTTTTAACCAAAAACTCACCATAAACAGACACACACCTGCAGCTTTTGTTAAAGTTTAATACGTTTTTTTATTGAAAGAAACTGATTTTATTGTATGATGACACGCTTTATTCTGATTTTATTTTTTGTCATTTCGGTCCTTTAAAATACCAAAATTTCCGCTAAACTTTATATTTTGTTCTGTCTGATGGTGTAATTTTTAAATATTAAATGATTGATAATTTGATCAGTTACTCAGAACTTTATTAGACTTTGTGTTACCAAACACTCTTTTTACTCTTGCATAATTTCTTGGCTACTTTTTACCTTTACTTGAGTTAAAATATGTTGAAGTACTCTTACTTGAGTACAGTTTTTGAGTACGCTGTAAACAGGAATGCAGCAGCAGAATTAGAACAAACATGTTTAGGAAGTAAACACATTTCATCTCCTGTTGTTGAAATAATAATAAAAAATCCATATTCTGTGTTGCATTATTCATTCCACAGAGGTAGCTGTAGCTCCGAGTTATTTCTCCGACTACTCCATAAACAACTTCCCCCATATGAACTCAGTATATTTGGGGGGGTTTATGTTCACACTCTGGACATCTCATCTCATCACTGACTGTGTTTGAGAGCAGCATGAAAAAGCACCATCAACACGCGAATGACAAATCCGATGGCGTGGCTGCATCAGGGGAACGAGAGGAAGGAGTTTATGAGGACGAGTGCAACGGAAATCAAAGAGCAGAGATGAGTGAGGCAGAAACACTCTTCCTATTTCACCAAGAAGGCAAAAAAAAATAAAAAAATAGGGCAAGAAAAGGCTAAATCAATCTCCATACAGCCCAGAGAAGAACGGAGTGTTAACTGTGCATTACAATGCAGGCAGGTTCAATGAGAGCCGAGATCAATACTCGGCAAATTTGCATTCGTGTTTGGCCTGCAGTGGCCCAACAAAGCCGCGGTAATTAAAGAGTCCAGTCGATCCAAAAGCGTGTAAACTCAGTTTCCTTTCTGATCACTTAACAGTAAACATTTTAAAATATAAATATTAAGAGGTATAAAAACCAAGTAGCATTTAAACATTTTAAAAACATCGACAGTCCTTGCAGCTACACATCTCATGAAACCAAGAAACGAGTACCATAATAATAATAAATGACTTGGATTCTGCAATGTCTAAGAAAAATATGTCAACAGAAATATGATGAATGGATGTGTTGCTGCTAGTTGGTGAAACAAATGACTAAGTGAGCATTTTGAAACAAAGATCTATGCTGCATATTTATATTGAAAAATACTTTATTAATCCCAAAGAGAAATTACATTAAAATATGTGGGTGAATTCAACTGAACAGAACTGTGGCATTTCTGCCAAAAAAAACTCAGAAATTTTTAGATTAGTCTGGCATTTTCTAGCAAAAAATTAGGAAATTTCTGAGTTTGAAGTTTTACTAATATTTGGTTTTTCATATTCTAGAAAATTCCTTGAAAATTTCTGAGATTAATTTCAAAATCTGAGGTTTTCCTTGCAGATTTTCAACTTTTGGAGCTCCAAAATTTCCTTGTTTTTTCTAGAAAATCTTAGTTTGACAAAAATGTACTCCATCTACAAAGGCCCAATACAAAACAATAGTTTTACATTATATTAAATATCTGATAGAATGTTAAATATAATGTAAATTTTCACTGAACTCCGAGCCTGAACCGCACAGCATTCTGGGAGATGTAGGCAGACGAAAGACTATCTGCTCAACAGCTAAGCAAGATTGGTGGAATCAAATATAGTTACCTATAACTCAGAGTTATAGGTAACTCTTTTGTTACCTAGTAACGCTCCTTCTTTGGTTACCTAGTAACGCTCCTTCTTTGGTTACCTAGTAACGCTCCTTCTTTGGTTACCTAGCAACAACCTGCTTAGTAACTGGTGCAGCAGCAGTTTCAGGTTTCACCTCATAAATGCTTCAAAATAAAAAACAATGGCATGGAGTGAAAATTGGATAAAACAGAAAAGGTCACACCACCAGTTTGGCAGTATTTCAGATATTTAAAACAAAAAACTAATCAATAATTGTCGATATCAACTGATATAAAACACTTATGAGTTCTTCAACCGTATCCTACCTGTTGTCAATAGCATCATTTGTAATTAATTTACATCATACCAGTGTTATGTTTATTGATTTTAACCTAATAAAAGTAGCAAACAAAAAATGTACTTTTTCCATTTTTCTTTTCACATTTTCATATCCTACTTGTTTTCTGTAAAAAAAAATTTACCAGCTGGTGCTACTTTCAAATAAAATATGATGCACTTAAACACCACTCTGCATCTCAAAATCCTTTTTGATTGTACAACTACAAAAAACAATATGGAAATTGTTTGTCCATGTGTAATATCATTTAGTTAGCATTATTTAATGTTATTTTAAATATAGGTTATGCTAGCTTGGTGCACTTGGGGGGCCCTCTGGTGGCCTGGGGGACCTAAGCAGCCTCTTAACTAGCTTATGTATTGGGCCGGCTCTGCTTGAATGTGACAATAAAAAAAACTTAAAGGAGTGTAAATACATTTAAACTGATTGGGAGTGAAATGTGATGAAATAAGGGGTGGCTTAAAACGTTTGCACAATCAGGTAAGAGGGACCGAAATGAAACTTCCATATTCTCATCATGAATCTGTAAATCAAAAACGATCGGAGGGCGATAACGGGGGGATTTTCTTGGCTTTTGCTGATGCAGAGATTAGCAACGTTGCAAACGTTCTGAAACCGGAGGGAGCTAATTGGGACTTAGTGTGCACATGCAGTACCGCAGGGCTGTCAGGGGCCAAGATAATCAAACTATCCTGCTGTGACCAAGAGGAGAGAGGGGAAAAAAAGAAAAGAAAAGGAAGCAGCAGGAACTGGAGACACAGACGGAGGAAAGGTTATATTGTGGAATGATCCAGGAGAGACAACGGGTTATATAAAACCGAGAAATACCATTTATACCACTAAAATTGCAGCAAAATCATTTGGAAAAAATGTTTATTTTAGAAAGAATGAGCCAAATATTTAAATATTTGCCAGATTAGAATTGGAAACAGATTGTAAATCTGATCCAGACAAGTAGAGATGCTGTATGATAAATATAAACAATAAAAACAAAAAAAAACATGGCAGTGTTGTTGTGATTGTTGGATTCTCAGTGCTCACTTCCCTACAGTGCAACACTGCCCTCTACTGGTTACCAGATGTCATCTTATCTCTAAACCCAATTCCTGCTTTCAAAACACTGTAAAACTTTCAATACGTATAAAATTTATTACATTTAATAGTGTTTTGTCATTTAATCAAATCAAATTGCAACGTGTTTGACTAAGATACACCAACACAAAGTGGTGTACAGTTGAAAATTGGAAGAAAGATGTATTTTAAAAATTATGCCAGACATTCAACCCCCTTTACTCTGGAACCCCAAAACTTTAAGTTGCTCCCCACAGAAAATGTGGTTTCTAAATTGTAGTTGTGAGTAGCCAAGGAGCCCGTTTTGTTTTCGTTTTTTTTTTTTTTTTGTCTCTTATGAATTTCACAAGAGTCTTAAAGTTTCTTGAACTGACAGAATGTGTTTTGATCCTGAAATGCCTGCATGAGATTGTTTTTTTTTTTCTATTCTTTTTGTCATGTTGACCATACAGCTGTGAACTGAATTTCCCTTTTTGGGATAAATAAAGTTGTTTATTGGCTCTATTTAATCAATCGATGAAAGTTAATATGTAGTCAATAATTTAGTTAAAAATTGAACAAAACACTACCTTGATTAACTCAATGACATACGATCTAAATTTGTAGAACAACATTACTTCACCTTCAAAAACTTCATTGAGACTTCACCAGTTTATCAAATCTGACCACAGCATCACTAGTAGTCAAGTTTCCATTAAAAATGTGCGCAAAACTTTCTCAATCTTCTCCTAATGTCGAAAAAACTCAATATCACAATGGCAGTGTTTCCATTAAATCAGAAATCCAATTAAAGTCACGCAATAAGTTTATCCTCCAAGTACTTCCTGTTGTCTTCTTCGTCATTTCCAGCAGTAGTAACAGCCGGATGTTGATCACGACTGGTGATGCGAAAAAAGTGATTCCATTGCAGTTTTGTGAAATACTCTAATTTTGATACAGCTGAAAAACCAAGTCATCCTACCGCAAAACTTTTAAATTCCACTTATCAAATTTATTTTTGTAGTTCCCTATGTTCTGGTCAAATGAAACACAGCTAGCAAGAGATCAGAGCTTCGCTGAGGACTTCTCAGTCATTACTGAGAGGATTCCCTGGTACACCAGCAGTTCAGCACCACGGATAGCGATTAGATCATTTTGACATTTTATCAATTTCATCTGAGTCTGGAAGTTTATTGCTGACGCGTTGGACCAGGTACGCAACAGCCGTTCACACAAACTGGACGATCTGGTAGATGCTCTTGCATGCGGTTCTAACTTAAGCCTCAACTATAAACGCCATTCTGCTGCCTTGGCTCCGACTATAACTCATCCTTCAGTCCCAGACATCACCGCTGAGAGAGAAAAAAGGGGATATAAAGGCGGTTGGGCCGCTACAATTCATAATCAGTCTACAGTTAACTCACACATTGTGAATAATGTTAGAGTTGCTACCTGTAACTAGCCCCTCTCCCTGGCTGGGTGGGCAGTTTTGGCGGGCCTGAATCGCTGCCAACAAAAAGTCCGGTTCATCTCCAAGACGACGAACAAAATATGCGTCCAGTTTCCTTGCTCTCTTTTTCCTTCTTTTGCTTTGCCGCTCCACTTTTATGCTTGTATGAAGCTCCACTCGTGTTAACCTAGTCCGTAAAAATGCTCTAGCTAGTTTGCTAGAGCATTTTGTTGCCATGCGACTGATGATGACGTTGGTGGACAGCTGGTGACGAGCTTTACCCAGAATACACTTGGAGACAATATGGGCGATCCATTCAACAGCTAATGGTAAGTTAAACGTGTGTTATGACACACGTTTAACTTTTGTGTATCATAAAGTTGAGAGTGAAAATAAAGCCAGTCGTGTAGCACAACATTTTATTTGATATTTTACACCCATTACATAAGTCGGTCAGGTCTTGTAACGTTTTTAGCAACCATGAGTCAACTCTGACTGGGCAACCTACATAAACCTCATAGGGTGCGTCCACACTGCAGCTCAAAGTTACCCAATTCAGATTTTTTGCTGGGGCTATTCACACTGCCAGTAAATGCAACCTGTATGCGTTCTGCAGTGTGAAGGGGCAAACGACCTGAAAGTGTCCCGCATGCGCAGTAGAGGGCGCCATAGTGTCAGTGTTCTGCCAACTGCCATAAAAAGAAGAAGTGCTCAGTGTTTGCGGAAGTAAACATGGAGGCTAACGGTGGAGCTTAGCTTATATATTTGAAGTTGTCCAACCGGAGCAGCATATTAACAACTTAATCCTCATATAGTTCGTCATGGTTGTTGTTTTTCTTCCCGCTTGTGCGTATCAGGACGCAGAATAGTGAGATTTGTTGAGAAACGGTGACGTTCAGTTCGGATGAATGCGGCCTGGACGTTAGATCGCGTTTGAATCGGATACGTATCGGATATGGGTCACATTCGAAAAAGAATCCGACCTGTGCTGTTCACACTGCCATGAAAAGATCGGACACAGGTCGCATTACGTCAAAAAAATCGGAATTGGGTCACTTCAGGCTGCAGTGTGAACGCACCCATATACACCTATCAGAGGAGAGCCCGCCTTCTTCGTGCCTTTTCCTTTTCGCCGATTGGTTGAACCCATAGACCAGTGATGTTAGCTTCTGCTGTAGAGCAAAATATGTTTCCTCTGTTTGCATTAACACATATTATGGTGTATTTGGTGTTTAAACTATTAAAACAGTTATTTATGAATGGTTTTGGTCCATGCGGATATCAGGTGTATTAATTTAAAAATCAGTAAAATAGTTGATTTTTTTTGTTCTTTAAGTAAAATTAAAATCGCTTTTTAAAACTTTTCCACTTCCTGAAATGGCAATGCACTGTTGGTTCAAATTTGTAAACAAGCTCAAATCAAGCACAAATTAACTGTTTTAAAACCTCTTAAAGTGTAATTTAATGCACGGGATCGTACTTTATGACTTCCACTGGCATATTATGCCAGTCACATAATGTCAACAGTCACATAATGTCAACATTTCATAATAATGAAATGTATTTAATTGAATCCACACTTTAATCCATCATACAAGACTCTAAACTGCATAGTTTAGAAACAGAAAATGAATTATGAGTAATAACGGCAACCAGGAAGATCATGAAATTACAGTAAGGAAAAACATAATCATCAGAGTTTGCAGTGAGTCATCAGGTCAGCCAGCAGGGAGACGATCTGACTCAAACTCCTGGTTTGTGTACATTTTGTGCGAGAGAAGGAAAAACATGTTTATACATCAGCAGCTGCAAAAAGGGCCGATTCTCACAGGAACGTCTGCAGATCCTCCCAGGAAGGCGTCGTATCAGACGATTCAACAGGCGACCTTTTACCGCCGCATCCCGCCTGACAATCAGACAAAAACTGAGAAGATTGGCTTGTTTTATTCATTTGTTTTCTCACTTTCAGCATAAATATTTCACCACTTCTCTGCCTCAATACTGAGTTTAACAGAAGAAGCCATCTAAAAAGTATAAACCCAAAGTATCTCAATACATTAGAGTGGATTATATATCGACAGGATGAAGGATTTTCTTTCCTCCATCCATTCGTTCCTCGTATTGAATCGTATTAATGAAAAGCTGATAAGTCAGGATCTCTTCTCATTTAAGTTTGGAAACTGGATGTAATGTGAAAAAGACCTTGAAGTTTTAAAAGGTCGTTGCCGAGCAGAGCTCATTTAAGAGCAGCAGCCACCACAAACGTGCAGAGCAAAGGATGAATAAAATTTGAATTTAAAACAATTTAAATTATTAAAAGTAGAAATAAAAGTAAAAACACTGAAATATAGCAGATGGGGAAATAAAATAAAATTGACTTTTATACATCAGAAATACATTCAATTCATTTTTTAAATAAAACATTTATACATTACGTAAAATGCAACAATTTGTTTTTTGCATTAAGCAATTAATTAAATAGCAAAAGGTGTTTAATTTGAGTATAAGTGAATCTAAAACTAAACCATTTTAAGAACTTTATCTTAAATGCAGAATGTGTATAAATATTGTACAGTTTTGGCTCTTATTTCGTTTTTCCCTCAGAAAATTTCCCCTTTTTCCCCCCAAGTCTGCACTCAATTAGTCGATTATTAATTTAGTTGATTATTCCAATTGATTAATTGTCTCAGAACAACTTGAAGACAGAAAATATGAACTCGAACATTACATTTATACTGCCATCATGTTTGAAATATTCAAAATTAAAATAGGTAAAAATGAAAGTCAGGATAACTGAATCTGTACCTTAAGGTAGAGTTGGGTTGTAACTAGTTAGTTACTTAAGTAACTTTTGGAAAAATAAAATTACTTTTAGAAGAAATGTTACTATGCTGTGCTCTTACATCTACTTTAGTAATTTTATTATAAAGTATTTCTTCTCTTCTTGAGTAAATTTTCTGGATTTTTTACCCACTGAATGAAAGAACAAACATGTTTTAACCAAAATTCAGACAGACAGACAAACACCCGCAGCTTTTATTAAAGTTCATCAATAAGTTTTTTACAGATAAAAACCGATTTGGAAACATTTTATTTTGCTTGATTGTTATTTTTTTGCAACTTATACAAATTATTTTCATTTTCATCCTTAAAATAACAAAATTTCCACGTAACTTTATATTTTAGTCCATCCGATTATGTAGTTTTTAAATATTAAATGATTGATAATTTGATTAGTTACTCAGTACTTGAGTACATTTTTTACCAAATACTATTTTATTCTTAAGTAATTTCTTGGATGGCTACTTTTTACTTGAGTGTAAAAGTATGTTGAAGTAGTCCTACTCTTACTTGAATACAATTTTTGCTCACAAGTACCTTTTGAATAAGATATATTATCTTGTTCTAAGTGAATAATTATTAAATATAGGCAAGTTTTTAATTGAAAAAACCGATTTGGAGAAAAATAATTTTGCCTGATTGTTGTTTTTTTTACTTATGTGAAGATTTTGGTATTTTAAGGACCAAACTGACATTATTTATATAACTTTATAATTGGTCTGTCTTATTTTGTAGTTTTAAATATCAAATGATTGATAATTTGATCAGTTACTTGAGTCGACTTTTTTTAATTCTAAAGTAATTTCTTGGACGGCTACTTTTTATTCTTACTCGAGTAAAGTTTCTGGATTTAAAGTTTCACAAGTTTTTATTGAAAGAAACTCATTTGGAAACATTTTCTTTTGACAGATTTAGTCATTTTCATTACTTATACATGAATTACTCTCATTTTCATCCTTAAAATACCAAAACTTTATATTTTATAAATTTTAAATGGAACTGTGATCAGTTACTCAGCACTTGAGTCGACTTTTTGCAAAATATTTTTACTCTTGATAACTACTTGAATAAAAATATGTTGCTACTCTTGCTCTGGTTTATTGTCTGGTTGGTCCCAGTGCGCTCTCCGTTACAAATATCCAACAGCAGCAACAACGCTGCTTCCAAAAGCTTCACCTAAGTCTTATTTCTCCGCGCTGTCAAATAGATTTCTCAAGTATCCGAAAATAATCTAGAGAAGCAGCCCAGTTGCTCTCTTTTCCTCTCAGGTGTTTATGAACCTGTCAGGCTGCCGTCTGGAGCGGACAGCCGTGACCGTCGGAGGCTCATCCGGTCCAACACACAGACCCGAGCCGAGCCAATAATTCACAACGCAGCGTCTCAACACGACTGCAAACCCAAAGACAAAAACAAATGCTCATCAAAAGAGAGATGTTCTCATTCTCCAAAGCTTTAAAAATGGGCACAATTACAAAAAAAAAAAAAGGAGAAACAATAAAAGAGTTTGATGCTGCGGATTATTGTGGCTGGAACAGAAACTGCTGTCTGGAGAGCCGCTTTGTCTATTTTTCCTCACACGTCGTCGGTGGGAAAGATGAGATGAAACGAACCGGAATTAGAAACAAGCTGGGAGAGAAAGGACACCATAAATATTACATGGATAATAAAGTCAACCTGCTGGGAATAAAAACAAAAGCAGAGGAAAAACACCAGCAGCAACAAAACGAGCTAAATGTTCAGAAACATGTCCCAAAACTCTAAATGTAAGGAAATATACCTAAAACACATTAATTCATTATTAGAATATAGCTTAAGATGTTAATATTTAATTTTACTGAAGCTGAAACACCAGAGTTTTACTTATAAGTGTGCATATATCCAATTAATCCCAAAGGAAATTTAATTTAAATCATGTTTTAACCCTCAGCCCCCAAAAAATGTCCATATTTTTGGGGTAAAAACAGTAAAAATTGTTAGTTTTACTATTTTCTCCAATATGTGCAGCTTAGTGATAGAAATACAACTTTTCTATGTGATTGGTGTCCTAAAAAGGAAAGAATTCAGCAGATGGCATCACATTGCTTTAAGTTTTACAATAAAATCAATTTAAAAGCACTAAGATAATAAACTGAACCACTTTTGGTCAATAAAGCTTATGGTATTTATGAGGATTAGGGTCCAAAACAAACAAAAAGAAAATACATGAGATCCTCTTTAAAATCATTTAAAAGTTTTAGTATTATGCAAAATTCACTTTTTTGAGCTTTACATCGTGTTTTAATGTTATTCCCTCACCTGGGGAGTTGCTGTGGTTCTGCATTTCATGTTTGGGAAATCAGGGGTTTCCACAGTGCCTTATAAGCCTGGCGGGCCACCAGGCTTTACTTGTGCCCCCACCAGGCTTAGCATTGTTTATTTATTTTTAATTATTGCCTTTTTTTTTAAGACTTTGTAGTTGGTGTTTGGGTTTTAATCTTCCAGCCTTCCAATTAGGAATAACTACTAAGTGATTTTTTTTTTTTTTTTCCTGTCAACTTTAAACATTTCTTAACTCAAAAACATGGCTGCCGGCTGGATGACTGCCCCTTAGCACTGGGCTTAGCACCTGCTAATGGTTGCCCCATGGCAACCATTCAGCTGAGCAAAATGCCTGGGTGGACGTAGCCCCGCCTTCTAGACACAGCTCCTCCTCTGAGCTGCAGTTTCTGAGCTTCAGCCTCACAGATTAACCCTCATTCAGCTCCTTCAGACTAGCCAGCAGCAATTAGCAAACACCTGGTGGAACTGCACATCTGCTGAGCTCATTATAGGAGCTACTTCTTAGTAAAAACTTTGTTAAAGGGTTAACAGAGGAGCCATGTTGTGATGACTTCCTGAAGGCGGAGCTTCAGAAAGATTTTTAAAGAGACAGAGGGCCAATTTCAAGGCATGAAATTAAAGTCAAATTTCTTTTAAGTCATATATATATATATATATATATATATATATATATATATTAACAAACTAAGTTAACCTAGTTACTCTATTGTGCTATAAATTAACATAATATTGCCCCTTTACTAGTTCAAACATCAAATATATCTCAACCCTCATTGGCCGAGGGCGTCACTGATGACAGTTTTACAAGCCAACTTTGCAGTACCATAACTCTGCGATACTTTGTGTTATGTGAAACATTCTAACAGTTTTTGAAAGGGGAGACGTTGTGCTTTCCAGCCAGTATCAGGTTATTACAGTAATTTCACTCCCGCCGCTGCAGGGAGCATGTTTTTCTTTAGTTTAATCTGATGAAACACTGTTTATAGACAGTAAATGTCTAAATAACTGCCAGATATTGAATGTTAAAGTTATGGAGAATTTGTCAAAAATATTTACTCACGGGACATTTAAAGAACTTTATACAATTAAAATAAGCAACAATATCCAGGAGGAGATTTGAAACTTAAAAGGTTAATATGCATAAATACGAACAGAAACCGTCTCCTACATAAATCATCCAGTCTGCTCCCAGGAAGTGAAACAAATGAATGTCGCTCCTTGATTGGCTGCATCAAGTGGCATTGCATCCATATTTCAGCTTCCTGAGCTGAACTTTCAAATATTTTAGATTTGCTCAACAGGGAAGAAATGTATGAAAATACTTCAAATAATTTTGAGTTGTGTTAAACAGAAAATCCATCAATACTGAACAACAATGATGCATGTGTCCCAGTGATTCATCTCTGAGAAGCCTGCGTTTTAAAGTCATTTCTTTTCTGCTTTCATTTTGAACAATTAAAATTTTCAACAAAACATAAACGGAGTCCACTGCACTGAGCCCCATTGAAAATCTCCTGGTTTTTCCACCAAATACTGATTTCTAAAACATTAATATTGTCATTTCTAAATGAACATAAACTTGTTTTCATCGCTTTATTTGAGGTCTGAAAGAAATGCATCTTTTTTCTCATTTCCTGCTAATACAAAATTTTTGCTTGAAATGTCAGAAACATGTCAGTAGTAGAATAAAACAATGTTCATAGATATATGTTTGAGTCGAGAGTCAAATCAGAGAAACTGATCAGATTAATGGTCTCAATTTTTTCCAGAGCTGTAAATGTAAAAATAAGACAAAACTTTAAAAAAAAAGAAAAAAAAAGCTTATCCAATCAGGTATAAATGCCTGCAGTGGGCTGAGCCCCCAATGTCAGGAATATAGGAGCACTCCTGGAGAAAATGGGAAGAAATCCTGGGAATATTTAACTGCCTATAAAAACAACCAACATAAGAATATCCCAATAAAAAAGCAGAAATTATAGAAAACATTAAACAAAAGTCCCTATAAATCTGTTGATAAGACAAACAAGTCTGAGTCTTCATTAAAGCGAACACTAAACACCTCAACAGCATCACTTCAATCCAAACCAGTCATTTAGCAGAGTTTCTAAACAGAACCTCTTCCATCATCTCTAGATGCTTGCAGCAGCACAAATCGATATTTCAACCAGCCAGGGATCTGCAGTAGAGGCTCCCTGCAGGTGTCATGTATTCTCATGATAAGCATTCATTCGTCATCTGCGCCGATGCTGACAGAAGCACATCTGTAGAGGAAGAGCCTGGTTCTGTTCCTCTTTGAGGAAAAGACTGTCATGCTGTCCCCTCTGTGTCCTCCCACATCCTCCATCTCTCCCCTCAGCAGCAGAAGTAATGTAGGTCACAAAACCGGAAAAAGACACGAGTTTGGACGAGAGACAGTAAATAAAAAGATAAAAATAACCAGGACTAGATCATTTCACGTTCCTGTTAAAAATGGCCCAAACTAACCAGATGAGTCACATTTACAAAATGATATAAAAAGAATTGAGAAACCCGGTGGCAGACATCGCATTTTGTCAAACCCCATCGCTAAAAATCAACAAAATTTCAAGAAAAGTTTTATATAAAAGTTCAGTTTTCATCAGTAAAAAGTTTCCAAATTCAGTTTTTCGTGCCTGCATTAATTATAGATGTCAAACCGAGCCGAAAGCTGCGTGAAGCCCCAACTCTGAGCTTCCGCCATTTTTCCCCCCCACACGCTGCGGCGGCGTGGGCGTTAATTAGCGCCGCGTTCAGACCAGATCCAAACTTGTCACAGAAAGTTCCGCTCACCTTCCCTCCTTTGGAGCATCTGCGGTACGCATTGGTGGCTCCCGCGGTTTGATTCATGCTGGGAAGTTCTGCAAAAAAACAAAACAGCAAAGAGCGAAGAGCTGGAGAAAGATGAAGTTGGAGCAGAGAGCGGTGCGGAGTTTGAGTGATAATTACCAGGTGAGCAGCGCTGATTGATCGCTGATTGATCCTCCTGTGCGCTAAGATGAAGTCCAGCTTTGAGATCTGGTTAAACAGGAGTAAAATCCGTGGATATGTTCACTTCTCCGGGTTAGAAATTCCGCTCCGTGCGCGCAGTTTGGAGAAGCTTTGGAGCTCCAAGCCGCTCCGGCTGGTGTAGAGACGCGTTTGGAATTGCGCAGAAATGCGCAAGCGCATCTCCGCCGTGACGGCTCCGCCTGTCAACATCACCTCCCACTCCACAGCAGCGAGTGTGCACCACTGTGATGCCACACAGCTTGAAAATGCAAATAATCAAAAACATTTACAGGTTGGAGTTTCAGAAAAGTAAAACTCAAAATGACACATTTCCACTGTTTTTAACTTCATGCTGGAATATTTTTGCAAAAATTCCTTAGGAAAAGTTGGAAAGCTTATCAAAAATTTCTTAGCTTAGCCTTTTCTTCAGATTAAACATAAAAATCTAATTATAATCCCAGCAAAATTGAATGTGTAATTAAAAAAAAAATCTGTAACTTAAATTAAAATATTAGGCTACTAGTTTAGCTTAACCGCCCGACTTAAACAAAAAATCTAAAGTTGACAGTCAAGAAGACAGGAATAATGAGGCTCTGTGCTAAATAAGCTGAATGCATTCAAGTAAATGAAAGAAAGTTGAGTGGAAGGAAAAAATGGGTTAAAGATTTTTGATCGTTTCTCATTTCTGTGTTTTACTTACTTGTTTTCAACTAGAACGTTTTCTGATTGTTGGTTTGTTTAAACAGTTTAAGAATCAATCAGAATTGATTTAATTCATATTCCTGCGTAAAATAAATTAATTTTAAGTATTTTTCACAGCAACTTTGTTTTTGCACTGAAAGAAAGAAGGCTTATTAATAAACCAAAGTACTCCAGATTCCTTAAAAATAAAATAAATCTTTTTTTTCTGTTTTTTTTTTTTTTTTTGTAGAAAAAGCTGAACGTTTGCTTCAGCTTGTTGCCCAGACGACTGACACAAACAGCTAAAGGAGACAAACTAGCAGAGACAAAGGAAGTGGATCGGTTTGGCCTCGATTAGAACCTAATAATCAGGCGTTCGGAGGACAGGCGTTCGCTGAAGTGAGCCAATTAGCTGGACAGGTTGGCGCCGAGCTGCAGCTCGTTTTCACCGCCAGGCTCTGAAGTGTGCAGAGAAATAAACATGTTGCTTACAGACCAGCTGCATGAGAAGCTCTGGATCATCAGTGGAAATGTCCTAATTAAAGCACTGCAGAAAAATCACCCATAGTTTGATGAATATTTAAATATGAAGAAAAACATTTCTGATATTAATATCTGCATCGTTCCGGTATCGACCAGGACGGACGAGAGGGATGGGAGTGTTGAACAGAGTGACTGAAAATGTTTTCCAAAGTTGTTTTTGCCAGTTTATTCATGGCTTCTACTTGTGATTCTGGTTCTGGATGCAGAGCAGAACCAGAATAAGAAGACCTGAGAGGTGTGGAGGGTCGATACGACACCAGCAGCTTCACCGATTTGTAAACTACCAGCAATATTTTAAACTCTGGGTGATATGCTCCATCTTCCAGGGTTTAGTCAGAACCCAGCAGCAGCGTTCTGGATCAGCTGCAGCGGGAGGTTTGAGGGGTTTTTAGGACAAAACTGTCGCAGCAATCAATGCAACTAAAGATAAAAGGATGAGTTTCTCTAGTCCTTTAAGACTACATGATATTCTATATTAAAGATTTCATCATCTTGGTGTAGAGCTGTCCTCAGTGAGGTGTAACGCTCATCCTCTCCAGCTCTCTGCTGCAGCCCGTCTCCCCAGCTCCTTTAAATCAGTCTGTTGACAGAAGCCATCAGCTGCCGGTCAGTCTGGAAGTCCGGCTGTCAGCCGCCCGACGTTGCTGAAGCAACCTGACAGGTGAGGACATCAGAGAGCAACTTCACCTCTCTGCTGTCAGAGTCCCTCTGACCTTCAGATCATCTCAAAATGAGGACTGGACTCTGGACAACACAGAGCCGAGGAGGAAAAACTCCTTCATTTTGATACTCAAACAAAAAAATCTGAATTTTCACTTTTTTCTTTCTTTTAGAAACGCAGAACGTAAACAAATTGGTTTCCTATTTGTTACGGATACAATAAATGAATTTTCCAAACTCCAATAAATCTATCTGGTCATGATTTTCTCATCACCTTCTCAATACTTTAGTGTGAAATATTCCTGACCACACTGACAACTGATCAGTGGCATTTCCTTCATTTCCAACTGAGAAAATCTCTTATTTTGCAGCAGCAGCTGCTTGATGTAGCCGGTCCTATCAGGTCAAACTCCTCTGATTTCTTCCTCCCTCATTTGTTCTTAAAAACAAAACCGCCTGCCAAAGCGTCGTCTGGTGTGTAGCTGCAAATTTATGTGATCTGAGCAAAATAATGTGGTAAAACAGGCATAAAACAGAAGAGAGTAGCAAATGAGTATAAGTAAAATTATCACTACTTTAACATATTTTTACTCAAGTAAAAGTAAAAAGTAGCCGTCCAAGAAATAAGAGGAAAAAGTATTTGGTAAAAAGTCTCAAGTGCTGAGTAATTAATCAAATTAACATCTAATATTTAAAAATAACATAATCAGATGGACCAAAATATAAATTTAAGTGGAAATTTTGGTATTTTAAGAAGCAAAATGACAATAATTCAAACAAAAAGGAACAAAATGAGGCTAAAGAAAAAGTTTCCAAATCAGTTTCTTTCAATTTAAAACTTTAAACTTATTAAAAATAATAATAAAAAAAATTACTCAAGTAAATGTAGAAAGTATCTGTCCAAGAAATTACTCGAATAAAATGTATTTAGTAAAAACAAAAAAGTACTGAGTAACTGATAAAATTACACAATCTGACAGATCAAAATATTATCAACATTCATTTGAAACTAAAATTTCCAAGTTTTTTTTAAACAAAAATTTCTAAAAGTAATCCATCATTTTTTAGGTTTTCCTAGTAAAGTTACAACTTTTCAGGCTCAGAAACTTCCTTGATTTTCTAGAAAATTTCATAAATTTATTTCAAAGTTTTTTTTGTAGAAATTTTCTGTTTTTTCCATCTACGACCCCAAAACGTCGTCTTGCTTCAGTAAAATCCGAATACCAAACAAAGATGACTGGCAAATACAGTTTGCAAATTATTTTATTCAAGAGGTAAATGGATGTGTGACAACAGTAACTATAATTATACTTTAACTACCATTTAGTCTTTCACATGGAGGAATTTTAGAAATTATTTCAAAACTGCTTTTTGTATTCACTCAAGTTATATTTGTGTTTTAATGAAACTTATTTGATAATCTGAAACATTTAAGAAGAACAAATCTGTTACAGTGGACCAATCCTTGCTTTAAAATCCAGCCTAACTGCCTTGAATATAAAAATGTAGCCAAACGAAATTAATGCAATAAATGACAATGTTGTTGTTTTGTGACCATTTTCAAGCCATAAATTGATAATAATGCAAGTTTGACCTCAAAGACCAGTAAACTGGAATTTATTTTGTCCAAAATAAAACAAAAACAACCAAAAACAATAAATAAAACAGATTATGTCACTGAATAAAGCTTAATCAAAAAGTGCAACAAGTTTGATGCTAAATTAAACTGATTTCTGTCTGTTTGGTGTTTAATGGGATTCAATTTTGCAGTTTGTGCTGACCCACCACCATGTTTTCCTACTGGGGCCCAAGACAAAAAAATAAAAAATACAGAAACCAAAAGATTCACTCAGCGAGCTGTGAATAAAGAAATTAGCCTACATGCAAGGAGCTGAGTTTCTGCTGCGCATCAATGTGTGTTTACACTCCATTTGCCACCAGTGCTGACGTACAACAGTTTGCCTGCTTGGTATTCCCAGTCCCAGCTGGGAACAGGGGCCGCCATGACAACCTTATTGATTGCGAAGCATGATTTCTAGTGTGGAAGTGTTCGTGTGAAATTAGCTGGTGCTGCTTGAGGCCGTTTAATTAAGGGCCAATCTGTTCCCACTCATTTGTATGCCTTCAGGTTTATTCCGCTATCACACACACTTTCAAAAGAGGCCAACTTTCACAAAGATCCGTAGGGTGGATTAATAAAACTGTTAATGTGATGTACACTAATTAATAAAGGGGCTCGATAATGAAGAATACCAATGGGGAAGTGGCATCGTCTGAATTCTGATGGATCAGACCGATTGGAAAATGAGTTTTTCATACACACCCATTGGATTTAAAGGGGAAGAATTGTGCAAAATTCACATTTTGAACGTTCTTTGTACTTCTACTTGGGTTTCTACTGCTTCTAAAAACAGTACAACTACTTAAAAAATAAACCACATAGTCAGTTTTTGATAATAAGTTAATGTTTTTTTTTATGTCTGGAAAATGATCCATTTCAAAAACCTCCGGAATGCAATATCACAAATCACCAAGTTCCGCCCGTCACCTAGCAACCCCAGCAGAGTTCCACCCATTACCTAGCAACCCCAGCAGAGTTCCGCCCGTTACCAGGCAACACAAGAAGAGCTCCAGCATGTTTGGTTGGCTGGTTTTACTGCTGTGTGCGCTGTACAATGGCTGCTGGAAAAGACAACTATTTTATTGTTGACTTAGCGGCCAGAAACCACCTGCTGCATTCTTGTTCGGTGTGCACGAGGCTCCACTTCTGCTTTCTAAAGATGTACGGTTGTATAATTGCGACTGTTTCAAACCATTTTTACGTGGAAGTGTAAATATCAAGTTGGGGGGCGTGGCCAGCTGCAGTTTATATGGATTTAAAGAGACAAGACGCTCTAAAACAGCTCAAAAGAGGCAAAACAGACCAGACTAAAATCTCATTATTTAAGAATAATTTTGTGCCAAAAGTTTAATAAACATGTTTTGTATTCTACCTCTAGCTGAAGTTCAGTGGCTTATGGGTTGTTTTAATGCTTATTAACCAACTTACTGGCTCCTAGTGAAAGAAAATAAATGTTACATTTAGTTATCTATCTGATCAAAAAGTAAGTCTATTGTGAAGTTTGAGGCAAAGAAGAACTGAAAAAAACAAATTAAACTTTGAAAGCGTTTAGTTTTGTGTCTTGCTGTTTGAAAAGTTTTGGTCAGTTTTTCAATAAAAGCTGCTTCTCTTGTCGTTTTTTTTTTTTTTTTTTTTTTTTCCATCGGCTTCTCATAAATCATATTTATTTCCCATTCCCAACCTATTGGTATGCAGGTCTTGGGAGATTTATGCCTTCTTTCTTCATCCCGACTGTATCTTACATATTTATTGGACGTGCTACTTTCTGCTTTGCTACTGCCAGGCTTATGCATAATGATCTTTGCTTGGAATAATCTGATTCTGAGACTTGCTCTTTCTTTCCAGAAAGTATTGTAATTTTATCAAATATGTTATTTATTTTTTTCTTTTCTGTCCAAAGTTTTTGTAAAGAACAAGAAAAAAACTTTCTTAATGCATCAACAAAGAAAAACAGAAGAAATAAATCAAAGTACTGATACCAGATTGCAGAGCTGCTTTTTTGTTATCGACTTCTGATGGATAAACTAAACCGGTGTAATGGCTGAGGCGTTTCATATTTGGACATGATTTCTCTTTTGGTTTTGGATGCGATGCAGCAGAAAGGATTTTTCTCTTACTATTTTGTTTTCAGACATTTGCTATGATGTGTAACCGTGGCAACAAGGTGTTTTTAGTTAGCGTCTCAAAATCTGAAATAGACTTTACCAGGATTTTCTTGGGTCATTAAAGTCATTAAATGGAAAAAAGAAGACAATAAAAAGCATTGAAAAGTTTTTTTAAGACAAATACTTGCATAACCTGTTTATTTCCATTGTTAAATGTTTTTTTAGGATTTACGTACCTACTTATTCCACTTTTTTATTTTTTGTGTCTGTCTCTGCATATTACAAAGGTATATTAGTGTGTTAGGGTCACTGTAGACAAAAAACTCAGACATTTTCTAGAAAAGAATTCAGAAATTGAAAAATTTTAAACTTTCTAGACAAAAAAGAGAAAATTACTTCAGAAATGGTCTAGAAAAAAAATGAAAATTAGCTGACATTTTGAGATTAATATAAGAAATTTAACACAAAAATAAAAATTAGTTTGAAAAGTAGAAATTTTTCCAGAAAAAAACTGAAGTTTTGAGATTCATCTCAAAAAGTTTATAGAAAAAATATAGAACTTCTGAGTTTGAAAAGTTAAATTTTTTCTAGATAACAGAAATTTTGATATTTATCTCAGAAAGTCAAAAGCAAAAAATAACATTTTTGAGTTTGAAAAGTTGAAAAACTTCTAGAAAACTTTAGCTAAACCCCAGAAGGTTTAATAGAAATCTCTGTGGACGCTTCCAGAAGCATAAAAACACAGCAACTGAAATGGCAACACCAAGAAAAATATATCAAATATATCCTAAAATGAAATATTTATGTTTAACAGTGAGCTAAATCTGAACTCAGTTTTGAAATTCAAAGCCCCCCACAGGTTTAATTTACATTAAACTGCGACTGTGTGTGAGTTTATCACTTATTTGTAGTTCAACTGGTGAGTTTCAGCAGATAAGTGCAGATTGAATCAAACCAAGACGACGAAATGCAATTATCTGATATGAAGCGAGAAAGATACAAGCATAAAAGTTGTCTTTGCTTCCAGCTCAGTGTGATAACTGAACCAAGCTGTCAAGCTGTGAATCAGAGAGCAGCGACAGCAGCACAGGATTCATCCTAATAGTAGAAGAAGAAAAAGAAGGTAAGGAAAAGGAAAATCAGCTAGTTTTACTTTTACCATCCTCCTTCACCTCTTTCTTCTTCTACACTTTGAATCGAAATCACTTTCGATTCGATTTGAGATCATATTTAAGTAATATAATGGTACTAACGTGAGTCTGTCAATGGATTTGACATTCATTCAGCCGGCCGCCATGTTTTTGGGTTAAAAAATGTTTAAAGTTGACAGGAAATTTGAAAATATAACTTGATAGTTATGCATTTTTGGACGACTGGATATTAATACCTAAACATCACTTATAAAGCCTTAGAAAAAGGCAATAATTAAAAATAAAAACAAAGATAAATTAACAATGCTAAGCCTGGTGTGGGCACAAGTAAAGCCTGGTGGGCCGCCAGGCTTATAATACACTGAGGGAAACCCTGATGTAAAAAACAAACTGCAACAAAACTTTCAAATGGTTCAGGAAGTCCAATTAGGAACTCTAAATATAATGTAAAATGGATAATAAAGCATTTTCAGAGAACAAAGCATAGAATTAGACTGAATAGATCCATTCTTATGGATCGGGCACATTAACACAGATAACCAATCTATATATTTTTTCAACATCTGGACCAATACAGATATTAATATCAGATCGGTGCATTTCTACTAAAAATCAACCAATTGCGATTGCTTAAAACAAATAAAAAGCCTTAATTTTTTTGGCAGGAATGTGACCCCATACATTTCTGTACCCATTTACTGGCTGTATATGAAAAACGCATAACCACCTCACTTGAATTAAATGCATTCTTGTTTTGCCCATTTTGAAAAGTGACAGAAAATTAACTGCTGTGTCTCCAAGTTATCCCAAAATATTAAATCTAAAAAAATGCTCAAGTTATCTCTTTTAGGGCACCTATTATATAAAAAACACAAAAATAACATCATCAGTGTGGATTTTATTCCCCTACTAAGTAAAAGTTTGATTTCAGTGCTGATGCCTTAAAAGATGTCTGGATTTTAATGCTTTGACCACGTTGTTACCTTGTCAGAAAGCAGGATGAACACATGTGAAAGCGATGTGCAGGTGAATCAGATTTTTGTCAGCAGGAGGTAGCCGTATCTGTGTCCAGTGCAGCGAAGAATAAATCACATAAAGGCAGCTCTGATCCAGGTATAAATCTTATCTTCAGCTTCAATAAAAACAGCAAGAAGAAGGAGCTGCTGCTGGGATCAATCGGTGTCTGAAATCAAGACATCTTCAGGACTTTTTCTGTAGAGTAACAAAGAATATTCTTCCTTATTTTTCTCCTTTTTGTATATTTCTTTAAACAGAGCTACCTTAGGAAAAGGTAAATGACACCAGTTCAGATTAAAAATACATTCTGTCTGGCATCTTTTGTAGACTATCAAGTGATCAAACTGTGTTTTTCTTTGCCTGAAAAGTGAACAATTCTCATTTTTCATGGCTCAGGTCAACAGAAAACCATGTTTTATTCTCGTTTCCCCTTTAACATTTTCATATTTTACTCTGAAAATCCTAAATAAAATCCAGTGAAACCAGAGACTATTAATTTGCAAGACAACCTCAGTATAAATCTCAGACAACATTTTTCTGGACGACAGATTGTACCTAAAGTTGTGATAAATGATAATATTGTTGTTTTGAGATAATTTTTAAATAATATAACGGTACTAACATGAGAACACACTCTCAAAGATCAATAAACTTTAAATTCCAATGAACATTTAACACTGGAACTGGAAGATATTTCAAATATCCAAAATAAATAAACAGAACAACAAAAGGTTATTTGTGAGTTAGTTTTGTTTTATTTGTACTAAAAACACTTGATGAGATTTTCTGTTTTTGCTGTGCAACTCATTCATTTCAATGAAAGCATCTTAATCTGAGGCATCACTTTAAAAAAATATCCTAACATTTTCTTCCTTCAATCTGACTGATCTTCAGTTTGCAAAGAGGAATTGGGGAAAATGTCAGCCTCTAAAAACCGCCAAAAATTTGCAGCTGGAGTTGCATAAAATATGTTGAAAACTGCACGTCATTTTTATTCCAAACTCGAAAAGATGAGATAAAATCAAAAGTTATGAATCTTTTGGCAAAGAATTAAATTACAGACATAATACTGGGACGGGTTTAGCATTAGCTGTGCAGAGGATCATCAAACATGTCCTCCTCTGCTGTTTTACAAGCACCGCAGTAAACAGCGACGCAAACAACTCTATTTCACATCAGACGCCGATATTATCATACTTCTCTGCACACCCAGGAGCAGAATCACCGATTTCCCCACCAATATGCTGAGAGTCATAATTTATCTTTCCAGTCCATGACACAGTGATATCAGCACCATCAATCTGCAGCGTTCCTGCAGAAGGATAGTTATTACTGCAGATCAGTCAGCCTTTTCTGCTCCGTGAGAACTGTCAACAGACAAAGGCACATTATTGGTGTTAACCACCTTCACACACCACTGGCTGGCACGGAGGTGTGACATGAAGATGGATGGCCTTCAGGGCGTTTTTTTCTTTTCAATGAGACTTCAAGTACAAAATGAGTGGCTTTTAAAACAGAAATGTTCTTATTGCAAGTTCTGAAGTATCATCACTTTACTTCCAGGCTGAGAACAGATTTGTTAAATTTTTCCCCCCCCCCCCTCAAAAAAAAAATCACATCAGTCAGGTTTTCCACACCAAAGGTTACATCTTTGGTGAGGAATAAGGTTACATCTTATTTAATATCTACATCATACTACACCGTATGAAAAATCTGACATGTGTTGGCACAGTTCAGTTCAAAGTGCTTTACATCATAAAAACACAAAAAATACAGTCAGAGAAACACAGTCAACAAATGAAATATAATGTTTTGTCTGGTGGCAGTAAAACACATCAGAATGTTTATCAATGTTTCATTTATGATGTTTCAAAAGCAACTATAAAGAGACGTGTTTAACTCTGAAAAACTGAGTTAAAGGAACTCAGTTTTTCAGCTGTTTTGTAGTTTTCTGGAAGTTTGTTCCAGATTCGTGGTGCAAAGAAGCTGAATGCTGCTTCTCTATGTTTGGTTCTGGTTCTGGATGAGAACAGTACCAGAACCAGAAGACCTGAGAGGAAGGTTGCTATGACAACAGCAGATCTTTAACGTGTTGTGGTGCTAAGTCGTCCACTGATTTACAAGCTAGCAGTATTTTAAAGTCTATACTCTTAGTGGAAGAACTTTAGAACTGGTAATGTGCTCCATCTTCCTGGTTTTAGTCAGAACGCCAGCGAGCAGCGATCTGGATCAGCTGCAGTTGGAGGATTGAGTTTTTTCGTTAGACGCTTTTGAAGTAATCAGTGCGACTAAAGATAAATGCATGGATGAGTTTCTCTAGATCGCGCTGAGACATTAGTCCTCTAATCCTCGAGATGTTCTTCAGGTGGTAGAAGGCCGACTTTGTAACTGTCTTTATGTGACTCTGAATGTTCAGGTCAGATTTCATCACTACTCCCAGGTTTCGGGCCTGATTGCTGGTGCATTGACTCTCGATTGTCTTTGGGTCTAAAGATAATAATTAAAATTTTGTTTCTGTTCAGCTGGAGAAAGTTTTGGCACATCCACACATTTGTTAGGATCTGTTCAGTGATTGGATGGGTTCAGAGTCACCAGGTGACATCGTGATGTAGAGCTGTGTATCATCCACGTAGTTGTGATATTAAATAATGACTCAGATTTAATCTTCTCATTATTGGCCCTTTGTAACTACGTTTCTTACTCACGCAAGGCGCCATGACAGACGTAGGAAGTGAGAGAGGATAGCATTGAATAGAGTGACAGAAATGGTTGTTTGGTTGTTTTTGACAGCAACAAGCTAGTTTGCAGTGTTAGCTAGCTACTTCCATGCTTTGGATATTTTAGTTTTATGATTATCAGAGGGCTGTCATTCAAGAAATCAGCGAAAAAGAAGACTGGAGAATCGTTATCTGTCTATGTGGTGACAGCAAAAAATGAAAACACAAAGAAACTTCAAAACAAAACAAAAGCCAGCATCTAGATGCAGAATTTCTTCAAAGAACAGAATGTCCTGGCCCAAAGCTACATTACTTCATCAGATCTGACGCAAACTGTGAGCAAGAGACGCAACAGTCCATTAATGAAAGAGTAAATCCTCAATATTAGCCTCAGTTGGTGAATAAGATTCATAAATGACATTAACACCAGCGTGTGCTTGATGTCAGCGACATAAAATGTGGCGTTATTAAAGCAAAGTGTGATCATTTTTATCTCTTGGGCTGTATTCGTCCTTGAAGCTTAACGACTTTTCAACAGCTGCTTGATGCTTCGCCATTTCCAGGAGATTTAATTCCAAACAAAAATATCTTTATCTCAGTGAAAAGTGCATGAGTTTACGACTTTAGGAAAATGTTGTAATTAATATTATCTGCTGCGCAGGAGGAAAACCTGTGGTGAAAGTGGGATTTTTCTCAAGCATGTCTCTGAGTTACTTAAAAGAAAATGTCAAAAAAAAAAAAGATGTCTTCTTGATGCAGAGGCAGTTCTGCTGGGGAGTTTGGATTGCTGTTGCACTTTAACTAACACTCTGCTACCAGCTGAGCTGCCAAGCCTCCTGTTCCTCTGCCTCATCTGCAGCTTTTCCAGTCAGAAAACCGTCACAAAAAGGAGGAGGATTTGGAAACTAATGAGGTTCTTACACAGTTCAACAAAGAAACTCGGCACGACTTTTGGTACTTGGATTAAATCTAGGATTAAACTTGACTTCTTTCCCACGTGCAAGACAATCAAAAGGGTTTCTTTCTACATCTGGATAATGGCAGGGGAGAAATTTTATGCAATTACCATGTATGTGGTTGACACATACATGTGTCAAGCATGTATGTGTCAATCACATACATGCTTGACACATGCCTGTCACATTAACAATTTTTTTTGGATGATGGATTGTACCAGAAGTTATCGTGATAAACGATAATATTGTTGTTTTGAGACCATTTTTAAGTAATATAACGGCAACAATGTGAGAACATACTCTCAAAGATCAATAAACTTTCAATTCTAATGAACATTTAACACCAGAACTGGACGACATTTTAAATATCCAAAATAGATAAACAAAACAACAAATAAAATGAATTATAAACTGTAAATAAACTGTAATTAAAAAACAAACATTATGTGATGTTAAAGCACCAGACTGAAGAAAGCAATGGAAATGATTAAGTTTGTTTTAATTTATCACGTGATTAATTGATTTAATGCTTACTGCGACAGGCCTACGTGGAAGTAAACATAATAAATGTAAAACGCATTCATTTGTATTTGGGTTTGAATCTCTGTTTGAATCCCAGTTGCATAAATTCTCCGTATCTCTCTGCGTTTTCTCTTGGTATTCCAGCTTACTGCTCCCTGCAAGCATGTGAGGATAAGCAGGTATAGAAAACAGCTTCTAACAGGTGTAAAACCCGCTCCCATGAGCTAATAACTCATCTTTTGTGTGAAGTTTGGCGCAGATGTGTAAGGATGAACACAAATCCCATATTCAAGAGCCCACATTTCGTCATTCACCGGTGCCGACAGCCGTGCCTCGGTGTAGGAAGTCGTTCTCTTTGTGCTCGCTTTGCTCTAACCAGATTTTGTGAGTGGGAATTTTGTGATGTGGAGGTACAGTATGTGTTCGGCTTTCTGTAGGTGGGAATCAAAAAGACAGAGTGTGTTGGTTTCCAGATTTCCTCTCTTCTGAGGAATAACCGCATCAAAGGGAATAATTCAAGAGGGAAAAAGAGAATAAATCACCTGTTGGCAACACAACCTGATCTCAGCTGAAATGCCTCTACATACCCCGTTCTGTTCTGCTGTAACCGAATATGACCCAGGATTGTTTTGTGTTTACCTCCGCCCCTCTTCTTTCCTTCCTTAGTCTGTCAGTTTAGGTCAAAGGTCAGAAATTTACATCTTTTGTTATATTTTCACTGATGGAGGTAGCCATGTTTTCACCCGATGGGCTGATGATGCGTTTTGGTCCATTCTGTACTGGGACCTACAGAGTAAACACAGGAAGCCTAACTTTACCTGAGTTGTTATTAATCATTGCGTTTGACTGGTGTAATTTTAGATAATACCACAATGTGTCACTGTTGGCTGTAATTTAAAAAAAAAAAACATAGAACAATGAAGTGAATCTGCATAATTTCGCACATGAAAAAAAGCCTTTTTAATTTGAACCAGAGTGTGTTGAAATCGATGTTCAGCTCTCAGTGGGAGAGCTGAACGCGACTTCTGAAGGACCAACATTTGTGCCCTCAACATTTCTCTCCAGAAGACTTTGAGTCATTTTTACGTGCAAAACTGACAAAGGCTCCAACAGGTGATTGTTACCTTAACGAGCTAAAAATAAAAGCCGTGCTGACAGTTTTTATCCACAAAGCACCTAAACTGCCGCTGGAATGAAAAACGCCGGAAGAAACATCAGCCAGCCAGCGGTGGAAGCTCTTTAAGTGCTAACAGAGCTAATTGCTATTGCTGCCGGTACTGAATATGAAACCACTGATCTGACCGGACCCTAAACAGCTGTTACCGGACCGGACACAGAGCTATAGAAGCACTTATCGGATCACACAATCCGACCAGAGGTAAGTATCATTCATTATTTCATTTACGAAGCTGAAGATGGCAGCAAACACCAGCTGCTACGGCCAACTCTGTTCTCTTCCTCCGTTTGGTCCTCCTTACCTTCGTTACATCTTGTGATTTCTACATTCACATCGATTTCAACACACTGCGGGTCAAATTAAAAAGGCTTAAAGACGTTATTCATCACTGTTTTGGCCGAACGGAGCTAGCATTAAACATTTGCCCAGAATGCATTGCAACATGAACAACATGGCAACGTTCATGCTACAATATTTTATTACAATTTATGAAAACTTAACAACCTACACTATTATTACTATATTGTTTTAACATCTGAAATCAAAATTTCTCAAATAAAGTTGATTGTTCCAACTAATCATGGATCCCTTTAAAACATTGTTTCTTTTTTTATTGAGTTTTTGGCCAAAGTTACGACGCATGGTCGTAACTTGCTTCTTTAAATGTTCAGATGATGAACTAAACAGAGTTTTCCAAAGCTTAAAATATTGTTTTCTGATGTAAATCTGCTTTAAACGTCTCCACAGCTTCCTCTGCTGCGTCCCCAAGTCTTCATGATGCCATTTGTTCCCTAACAAACCTTCACAGAACAGCTGGATTTATAATTAGACTAAACTGCATGCTCTGTTTGGACTCCATTTACCAGGTTAAAAGAAGTTCAATGCAAATATGCCTGACATACTGCTGTGATAGTTGTGAAAGTCTTTTCCCTTCAGTTTGTGCTGCAGGACTGTTTGATGGCGGATATAAAAAGAGCTGAGTGCAGCAGCACAGATTAAACAGTCTCACTTATTTCCTGTTTCTTGAGATGATGGGACATAGATTTATATATATCCTTCAAAAGGTAAGTTAAAAATGCCCTTCTTCAGATAAAAAGAAGCACTTTTCTGACTGTACAGACTAAAATTAGACTAAAGCAAATTTTTTTAAGCAAGAAGAGCTTTTCTGAAATCCAAACAGGCTTTTATCAGTGCCTGAAACGGAGCTCTTTGTAAGATAAAAACAGCGCCGCCGCCTCTGTAACCCCCAACCCTTCGGCTGTGGGATCTCCTTGCGTGGCATTTTAAGGGCTCAGCAGTTCTCATGCGCGATATTGATGAGAAATCAAATGATGGTGTCATCTGTACCGTAGCAGTGATGGATTATGCAGAGCGAGCTCTCCGCTAAGCAGCCGGCTTAAATTAAATACTGTTTCCGGCGAGATGAAGAGCCACCGGCTGACGCTGGAGTCCTCTCCACTCCGACCACTTTTATTGGCAAATCATAGTGATGAACCTTAATATGCATCTTTGGGCTTACATGCTGAGTTGAACACAGACTGGGAGATATAGCCCAGAGAAACATTCATAAGGTGTGCAGAGGAACAGAAAATGAAGTGTCAGAAAGTGGCATTTAGAAACATTTGTCTCTATAATGCTGAGAAGATGTTTCCCAGGATTGTTTCCTGTTGAGAGACTGCGTACACAAAACACAGTCAAGGTGTGTAACAGATTTCAAACAGATGAAAATGCCTTTCTTCTGCTGGCGTCTGCTTGTGCAGTGGAGTGAAATTATGCCAAATGACACCATCAATCTCAGAGTTTATTCTCTCAGCCAAGAAATCCGGAAATTGCTTTATAGCTCTCCCTTCCACCCAACGGTGACTTTTAATGGCCCAATAGGCACTTCACCTCATTTGGCTCTTTAGTCTTTGCATTTCTCAGCAATTAATGTAATCATATCGTCATCCTTGATCTGGGAGGAATATAAAGTGTAAAGACACTATCTGCATTTCTATTAACCTAAAAATTGACATTTTTAAAATAAATTCACTTAACTGAATTTCATTAAGAAGGTTTTTTGTTGTTTTTATTTCACAAACTGCACTGGAAACACTTCTTTCCCATCACCAGAGGCACATAATCAACAACAGAATATTACTACTGGCAGAAATGACAAAGACGAAGACAGGAAGTGTTATGAGGATGATGGCTGCATGTTTTTAAATTACTTATCACATGAACTTATTCACATGTCATTTTAATTGCATTTCTTTTCAATTGAAACACAGCAAGTGCGAAATTGTGTTTGGAATATCAACAAAGTTTTGAGCACATTTGTAACGGAAAAGTAGTTTACCGCTAGGGAAAATCCACAGACTTTATCCTAAACGATTTAATCCAGTGTAACATCAGTGAATATCTTACAATCACGTGATATTTCAAACTGTGATATTGGTCTTCTGTTGAGGACTAATAGGCACCAACAAAAATACAAGGCACTCCTGGTTTGATTGCCTTATAAATGCCAGCCAATAGTGTGTCAAAGAACATAGCACCTACATATATTAGCTACACAAACTATATTGTCTTCAAATATTTAATTTGTGCTTTGTGGCAAAATCTGCAACTAGACAGAGCCAAACAAAATGGCTGAAAACCAAATTACAGCATAAGGGTTACAGATCGTTATTGATTAGTTTTTTGTTTAAAATATCTTAAATACATCCAAACCTTTTATTTTTTTATCTAGTGTTTACTACATTATGTTGTTTTTGTATTTTTACGCAGCTATGAGCCACAGTGGCAAAACCTTAAACTGCTGCTACGCCAGTTACTCAACAGGTCGTTGCTAGGCAACCAAAGATTGAGTGAGTTGCTAGGTAACCAAAGAGTGAGTGAGTTAGTTAAAACCACCAACTTTGCTTAGCTGACTCCGAGAACCGTTGAGCAGCTAAAACCTCTTTTGCCTACAGCGAAATTATTGAAAATTCCACATATTTCAATATCCGTTGATATTGATCATTTGTCTGTCGCAATATATACTTACTGATTTATTGTAGACAGGTTTCCGACAAAAAATTTGGAGTTATTTCCACACAAAATCCATAAATACTGATGTGAAATGATGATGATAAAGACTGTTATTCCTTGAACAAAGTTATCATTTCAAGAATCTAAATTCAAAATATATATATATTAAAAATTATTTTACTTTATGCTCAAAGTAGAAGTAACTATGTGGTTTTAAAGAGCTGATCCATCCATCATCTATTCCCATTTCTTCAGAGGTGGATTAGTGCTCAAAAACTATATATTTAAAAAAAAATCCAAGAAAATCAGGAGAATTATGACATTTTTTCTCCTTAGTGAGTTTGAGCTCAGTAATGTCAAACAGTCATTTTGAGGCGCTATAGCCAGTGTCTGTATTCCTATGGCCTCAATCACCATGAAAACATCCTTCGTTGGTCCTCCTTTGATGGGATTAGTGTGCAGCTGTGGGCAGGAATTTGGAAAACTCCATTTTTGTTACATTGTCTTTGTTTGCATGACTTGATTCTGGAAGCTTAAAGGAAAATAATAGACAAAATCACCTTGAAACATGTACAAAATGATTCATGACCAAACCTGACGCCTTCTTCCTGCGGCACCCAAACAAACGGTGAAAATGTTCAACAGTGATAACGACCAGAAAACTCAGACATAACTGTCGGCTTCAGCATAAAGTTATAAAATTTGGTGTCCTAGTTTCACTGTTATCCAAAAACTACTTATGAAAAGTATTTTTTGATAAAACCATGGCCCTCCTCAGCCGTTCTTACTAACCCTCCCGCCCTGCTCTTACCATGTCGCCCAGTGTTTTTCTCTTTTCAAATGAAATTATTTTCTTTTGTGCTCTCGTAATATATTCATAGCACAGGAAAACAAGCAGAGGATCAAGATCAAGCAGCTCAGAAAATATCAAATAGAATATATTCATGGGGCGTCATGGTTTGGTTTCTCTCTCTGTTGGGCTCACGGAAAAAGCATAAAGCATGTTTTATATGCGAGATCCACACAAACCGCGCTCAGGGGCAAGTTATATGTTACAAAAGCACAACAACATGCTGATTTTACTGATTTGTGTTATTTCTATTTGTAAAAACCTGAACTTTATAAATCAAAACACTGCAATATACTTTCTTTCTGAAATAATTTCACAAAGAAAAGCTTCAGTTTAAAGTCAACTCAGCTTTTAGACGTCTCTGCTTCAAAATAAGCAGACGTTTAAATAATTTCATACAAAACTGGAAGAATCATTTTTATTTTGGGGGGAAATAACTAAAAAAAGAGAAAGCAATCTGCTGTGTCTCCAGTTCCTTCCAGCCTCAGAGGAGTGCATAAAGATTTGTTTGTTCCTGCAGCCAAAAAAACAAGCTTTTGTTGTACCGCGGCTGGAGCTGATAGACAGCGTTTCAACATTTCTGGATGCGCAGAACAAAATATGGTGGCCTGTGAGGCAGTTGCTCTATTCAAGATTGAA
Organism: Poecilia latipinna; assembly: GCF_001443285.1. Lineage (NCBI taxonomy): Eukaryota > Metazoa > Chordata > Actinopteri > Cyprinodontiformes > Poeciliidae > Poecilia > Poecilia latipinna. The sequence continues at coordinate 86,981 of NW_015114133.1, forward strand.
GGCTTTTCTCTGACGCTGAGAGTGCAGCTTAGAGACTGCAAACTTGCAGAAAGCTGTTGACATTTTTCTAAAGATTTTCACACAACAGCTCTTAGTTTGGGCTCCATTCAACTTCATGCAGGCACTTTCAAAAAGTTTAGCGCTATGGAGGCAGAGGCATATTATTTCTGTCGTATAAATAAATCCTCACAGGCCCGGAGGTGGGTAAAAATAAACAGCGTTGTGCAACAACAGGTTCTGGTGTGGCGATGAATACTTATTAATAATGGCTGAAGGCATTTAAAATACTTTGATCAACAAACTCAAAAGCTATTAACACTAGCATAGGGTGAAACGATGACAAAAACTGACAACTGCTAAAAATAAAACAATAAGAATTATAAATAGCACAAACAAAATTACCCAGTGATGTCACAAGTCAGTATGAACTGTGAATGTTGAGAAGCCAAATTTATTTAAAGGGAATTTAACAATTAGTCCAAGTTAGTTTTCAACTAATATAGTTGTGTTTTTAGCCATGATTTGTACTGAGCTGAGTTTCAAAATGAGGCCAAATTAGCTGTAATCTAGGATGCAGGTTATTGATCAATGCATTAATCTAAAGTTGATTGATCTAATCTTTTGGTTAACATCCGACTGTCTTTCCACAACATAAAGTACTAAATTTATCATAATATGCTTAATTTAAAAAGTATATAGTTAATATTTAACATTATCTTGCATCAGTTGTATTAAATACTTACTGAATAAACAGAAAACTGTGCTTCTCTTACATTATTAAACTCATACATATTTATAAAATATAACAAAACAGGAACCTTTAAGGTTGCTGAACAGAAAAATAAAATATGAAAAGAATAAAATATGTGAAACACTTACAGAGATGTTCATACAGAAGAACCGTCTGTAGTTGCGCTTGAAGAAATAAAACTTTTCTCCGTGAAGTGCTTTAACTCACGACAGCCCTCAAAAACAACTTTGTTTATCGGCTTCATGTTTTTCTTTTTCCACGTCATGCTGTTCGTCTGAATGAGCGATATTAAGGTCAAACTTAAGGAGCTTGTCGAGTGTTTATATTTCAAATCAGGACCGCACAATGTGTAGTTTACATCCCACATCGGACTCTGCGTGGACCGTTTCTCTTTCCAGTTCAGAAAGAGCTCCGCCATTTTTGCTCCTTGCTCCGCTAAAGGGTGACCAACGGCGCCCTCTGCTGGGTGGCGGCCAAACTACAACAGAAAGAAAAGGTCCAAGCGGACGTTATTAGCTAACTGAGTGGAACTAATTTTAATAGTAGAGGACCCAAATATTGTACTCAAGTAAAAGTAGCACTACTTAAGCATATTTCTATTCAAGTAAAAGAAAAAGTAGCCGTCCAAGAAATTACTCAAAAAGTATAAAAAGTCTACTCAGGTACGTAACCGATGAGATTATCAATCATTTAATATTTAAAAATTACATAATCAGATTAACCAAAACATAAAGTTAAGTGGAAATTTTGATATTTTAAGGACCAAAATTACAATAATTCAAAAAAGTAATAAGTAATTTTCCCCATCAGTGTCTTTTAATATAAACAGTATAAAACTAACAAAAACTAAAGGTCTGTGTATGGTGGATTTTTGTTAAAATATGCTTGTTCTTCATCCAGTGGGTAGAGAATCCAGAAATTTTACTCAAGAATAATAAAATTTCTCAAGTAAAAGTAAAAAGTTCAGGGTAATAAAAAATACTCCTAGAAGTTTTTTTTGTTGTTTTTTTAAAGTGTATTATTATCCTGGCGGGCCACCAGGCTTTACTTGTGAATGCTAAGCCCCACCAGGCTTAGCATTGTTTATTTACTTTAGGTTGGGTTTTTTTTATTGTTGCCTTTTTTAAGGCTTTATAGTTGGTGTTAAGGTACTAATCTTCCAGTCTTCCAAAATGCATAACTATCAAGTGATATTTTCAAATTTGATAGTTTAAATTCTTTAAATTGTCAGTTAAAGTTGACAGTTTAAATATTTTTAAACATGGTGGCCAGCTGGATGGCTGCCCTGGCGCCCCAAGCATCGGGCTTAGCAAGGGGAAACACTGTCATGTGTATTACTATTGGTATAAAAAATAGTCCTAGTCCTAGTTTCATTGTCAATGTTATCAAATCAAAATTCAACAATTTAAACATTACAATTGTTGAATTTTTACATTAAAAGTAAAAAAAAAAAGTGGCAGTGGTACTGGTCTTTCTTTATAAATATTAAAAAATTATTGACTTAAATCAAGCTCCTATATCTTGCTAATAAGCTACTTGAAAGTTTTGTTTTATCTCAAGTGTACTATGATATTTGGACTAGAAACCAGACCAAACGTACTTGATAGTATTTGGGACAAATACTGAAACTTTACAAGTTTCAGCAAATAACACATCCAATGTAAAGCAATGGACACCAAAAAGCATCAGTGTTCTTCCCCAGAGCAGATCCTCGGGTTTAACCTGGAAGATTGTTTATCCTATCCAGTCTAATGGGATACAGAGGTATGTTTGTCACGGATTACAGAAAATCCCACCTAATCGTCTTCCATAAATGTCAGATAAAACCGGCGCCAAGACTGCAGAGAAAGGCTCAGCAGGGAGTCCGGTAGAAAAACCGAGCATGCAGAGCAAAAAGGTTACACGTTTTACGGGGCTCCCCGCTTTCACCCGCTCGACATTTCGTTCTGATGATGACTTGAACGTGAGCATAATGTCAAAGCTCTTCTGGTCTGGCTACAACACAACCACTGGTGTTTTTTTTGTGTGTTTTTTTTACTTATTTAGTCAGTGTTAAACTTTTCCTTTTACAAATAATGCAGAAAAGGAAAAACATACAACAGAGTTGGATTTTAAAAGTAATCTTGTCCACCTGAATTTATACGACTGCACATCGCTGCACAGTTTTAAGACTCGCCTGCCTTCATGTTTTTCCCACTGAGCGTCTCAGGCGCTCTTGGGTGCCTCATGAAAGCTTTTGCATAGATTCTTAAAGCACTGAGCCAAATAAAAAAGCTTTCTGAGCCAACCTTTTGTCCTGCAGGATTTAAAAGAAAATCCTGCTTGCTGGTGCTCTTGCAGCTGTGCTGTGGCAGAGGGACTTTCTGTGCTTTCTCCAGGACACTCGGGTCAAAACAGAAATCTAAACTCAACTTCTTCAGCAGCTACATCTACTGAAGACAAAAGAAATCGCTTAAGTCAATCTGAAATGCAACAGAAATTTGAGATTCTTCAAAAATATCTCAACCCACAGAGACGCTTTTTATGTAGAGTGGTTCAGTTTCTTACATGAATCACCTTAAAAGCCATACAGAATCATTAACCTTACCAAAAAGGTTTAATGCTATACAGCGAGTTGGTGAAATCAATTGACAGCTGTAGGAAAACTACAGTGGAGTGACGACAAAGTCAAGCTTCTATGTTTAATACTGGATTATAAAACTAAAACTACAAATGGAACATTTAATCTGTTATAAATGATGACTATGACAACTTTGAGGTTCTAATTAGGGTTAGAGGTTGGACTAATACATCAGCGTTTTCAGAAAAGAGGCGTTTTTGCTTTTCACATTAATACATAAGGGGACATTTTCATGTTTAAAAGAAAAATAAAACACTCAGGGCTCCCTAAAATGCAGTTTCTGTATGGAAGAGAGGCTCAAACGGCTAAAACGACGTTTCCATTTGGACGGTGCCGTGTTTGCTCTGGATTTTGTTTAGAATACATATGGACAAAAATGGTAGTATGATGTTCCTTCCACTTCAAAATTATGTACAACTTTGTGTTGGTTTCCCACATAAAATCCCAGAAAAACCCATTGAAGTGTATGGTTGTGATTTGAACATTCGTGAAAATGTTCAAGGTGTATGGATACTTTTATTACGTCTTACATTTTGTAAAAAATTTGTTTTTTACATATTTGTTAAAAAACATTCTGCACCTTTAAATGTTGCGTCCTTCTCAGTTAGAGACTTCCTATTGCTGTTGACTGAACACCATGTTTTGTAAAGTTCAGTATCTGACGACCAGCTGGGTCGTGTACTTCCACACATTCAAGCATTTGCAAGGTGAAGCTCATTACTGTTAATAACCTGAAATAAGAGGCTAACAATTCACCCGACTACGCGACTTCTTGAAGCACACTTAAGAAGACTGAACCTCTGTCGCTGTAATCGATGGTCCTCACTAACTGATCCTCAAGGTGAGTAACGGCAGCCTCTCCTTGCTGTGCTGTTTCTCACTCCATCCCATAATAGCCCCTTTGAGAGCCATTATGGCATCTGGGGAAGGTAAATCTCTCATCTTGGTGTCACTTATGGAAGTAGGAGTGGCATTTCATGGCCCCTGGACAGAAGTTGGTTGTCTGTGCAGAATACTTACAGAATAACGAATGGCAAAAGGTTACGTAACGGTAATAATCCCACATTTTTTCCTGCACTGAGGCCAGCAGAAAGTGTTAAGTTTAATTAACTACAGTGAAAGGCCTGTCAGCTGCTGTAGTTATCGTTTCAAACCCTGTGTCCCGTTTGGCTGATGTGTCAGCCACAGAGAGGGCGGATGATCCGAAATGTTCTGCTTTATTCTCCTTAGAGGCCTAATCTGAGCTGGGAGGAACCACCCCCACCAGCAGAAACGGATGTTGGAAGGTAGATGCGTTTGAAGTGTAAATATCCCACAGGTCAACAGACTGCAGCTGAGAAGGCAGATGGCAACATACTTTTATCCATGCTAAACTACTGTGATTTTTTTCACAGTAGTTTAGTTTTAGTTCAGCAGATATGAGCAACTCTTATTTTGGTCATCTAGTGACTTTAAAATTCTTCTATTTAGGCCCGTCAGAATAGCAAATTTTGCTGGACCATAAATTGTCCCAGGACTTAAGGTAAACGATAAAATTGCTGTTTTGAGACCATTTTCAAGTACTATAATAGTATAATTTAAGACTGGAAGTGGAAGACATCTGAAATACCAAAGACTTCCTGGGTAGTTTACCTGTTAATGCATAATTATTTACTTGGTAAGGTACTTTCATTTCATTGTACTTACTGGATATTTCTCAAGAATTTACTTTTGGTAAAACCTGGCTCCGTTACAAGAGGGCACTTTTCTGCGGCCTTGTATCACCGGGTATTTATAAAAACAAATTAATTAATTAATTAATTCTGCCATACTGTTTTAAAAAATAATATCATGCACACGGGTCAGTTTCAGAAAAGTTTTCCTCCCACAGACCAGCACAAATCCGCCTCTCAGCGTTGCTTTAAACAGCCAGACCCATAGGGGGCAGTGTAGCGCAAAGCTAAATCCTGTCAGCCAATCAGATTGCTCCAAAGCAACTATGACTTCCAGTCTGGAATGGGCTCTTTGCACCTCAGCTTCCGCGTTCGGGGTAAAGCGGCTCGATTATTTCCGATCCAATACAAATATCATTTACATTAGGTGCTTGCAGGGCTTGGCCAAGGTTTGTACATCGATC
>NW_015114133.1:96454-100613 GCF_001443285.1 Poecilia latipinna
GATCGATGTACAAACCTTGGCCAAGCCCTGCAAGCACCTAATGTAAATGATATTTGTATTGGATCGGAAATAATCGAGCCGCTTTACCCCGAACGCGGAAGCTGAGGTGCAAAGAGCCCATTAAACAAGATGCCAGGAGATTCAGATGAATAGACTGTACTACCTTTAATTGGATGTTTTAGTGCTTTGTTGTAGACTGCAATGTGTGGGACACCAAATCTTTTAAGTTCCTTCGTACACATCCACATGGGTCATAATTTTTTATAAATAATTGTTTGTAGTGATATTGGGCAGAGTTTTCTTGTGGGTGGAAGGCCAAATTTACAAAAAGAAATAGTTTTTCCAGATATCCGCTACATGTGGACTAGACCTCAAACTCTGATGAAACTTTCCGAGCTTTTACAAGATGCTTTCTAGAAATTATTGATTACTTTTCAGGGAGTTTCTGGTTGTGAAAGTGCAACTTTATCACCTGAAAAGGATCCAGGAAATTACACGGTATTCCCAGAAGAACACCTGTTAACTTCCTAATGATTTATAGAAAGTCCAAATTAAATTCTGGGTAAGTATTGACTGAATTAACTAGTTACTGAAGTTTTAAAGCAGTGGAGACCATCAGTAAAAGTTCAGTTAGTCTGTGAATTAGAATAAAACAGGATTTAATGTGGGTTTTATCGCCAACATCCCATTTGGGAGACTTTAAAACATGCTGAATTAGCAAACTAAATGATCTCTTCCCATCAACAGTCTAATATTTTCGGACTCTCAAGTGACCCTGTTCAGCCAAATATCCTATTATTGCAGAAAAACTTGTTGTGGAGCCAATCTGTGGAGACATGGCTCATTTGGTATTCATTAGAAGGATTCCCACTGAGCCCAAACCACTCATTAAACAGAAGCTGACCCAAAATAAATGTTTGAGGCTAAATATTTAAAGGCTGGATCAATTATTTTAAATGATTTCTAACTTTTTGATATAATGGCTTTTAGTTTTTATAATTTTGTCTCTCATTCCGGCCCAATGCGCACACAGAGGCAACTGATTGCTTCAAGATAATGATCCAACAGTTCCTAAAATAAATATGCTAAATATTTCACTCTCTGGTGATTATATTGATTTCTTTTTAACTTGCTGAGCGTGTTTTGCAGTATAAATGTCAATTGGGAAAGTGATATTTATTACATCTCAACAAAGACGAGTCATTTAAGCTGACCAATTCGCAGCGTACAAAACGGTTTGATGAAAATATAATTTTGATCAGACATGCTTAATCGAAACACTTTTTTCATAATTTTGTTTTTGTAAAGTGATTACTTTCCTTCCACATAATTTACTGTTAATCTAATAAAATCTGACATTGCATTTCTTTGTCTCACAGAAATTTCTTGACAAAACATTCCTCGGTTTCATGTATATAAAAAATGAAGCCATTTCTGAACATAAATGCATTAAAAGCTTTTAGTTTTTGCTTTTGCCTGGGGAATAGAAGACAGAGAAGAAAAGTCACTATCGTTTCTCGTCACATTATTGTTGAGGCTCTTTTTTGCTCTAATTGGTTCATCATTACTGGAATTTGTTAAATTCTGGGCTGTAGACGTTTGATATCAAATGCAACCCTGTCGTTAAGCTGAAAACTGTGGAGGTTTTTTTTTTTTTACATAACTTTGAACAATATATAAATTAATAATTTAATGGCAAATCAAGCCATAAAATCGCAATGGGGAAAAAAGCTGTTTTTCATTCCTTTCTGGAAGCTTGCAGTAAGACGCACCATTTGTAAATCTACTTTATATTCATGGGATGTCCTGGTTTATATTCTGGCTTATGTCATCAGTGTTTACCACATTTTCTATGACTTTTTGTCCCTTTCTCTAAACTTGGAGCAAAAACATGAAATAAAATGCAGAATTGTGACCTACTTTGACATTGGGGAGGCATCCTCCCCCAATAGTTGCAGGAACTGGTCTGTGTCAGTATTGTTCTCATGGAAATCATCAGTAATGATTGCGCTGACCTTTAAGACCAGAACAGGCTTTGCCAGCACCAGTTCTGCATGTAAATGAACATCCAAAACAACAAAATCCAGCATATTGAAGGAACTGCCAGAGCAAAAATATGTTTTATTTTGTCTCCAATGGCAAAAAATGCACAATAATTTATCGTCTTAAAAAGATGTTTTTTCTTAAACATGTTGAGGTTTAATCATTGAAATCCATTGCCAGAACCACAAAGTTAAACTTTTAAAGATAGTAGTCAGTGATTGTAAAACTACGGATTGAAGATGTTTGAATGACAACTTTTTCTGAACTGTGCGATGCTGTAAGAGCTGTGGTGGAACCAGCTGCACATTTTCAAAAAAAAAAAAACACCATTCTCCAACTTCCTGTTGTCTTCTTTGTTGTTTTTGCCAGTAGTAACATTTGGAGGTTGATCATGTGACTCGTGTAATATGGAAAATGTGTTTTAATTGCAGTTTTATGAAATACGTCCAATATGACACGGCTGAAAAACCAACTTATCATAGCTTTATATTGAAAAACATGAGTTTTTTTTCTAAATTGCAGTGTTTCCATTAAGCACATTTATTTTTCTAATCTCAAATTTTACAATTTTAAGGCTACTTACTGGTGGTTTCTTCTTTTGTTTAATTAGAATTTGCATGCATCGGCTCTCTGGGTACTCCAGTTTCCTCCCACACTACTTTTTAATTTTAATTTTATTAATTTTTGTCTGAATAAGCAGCAGTTTGTGCTGGTGAAGCCATTTCAACTCACTTTCTAATTTTATTTAATTATTTCTATAAACGTCGCAGAATTCAACTGAGTTTATACAACTTTGTAACTCTAGTTAAAAACATAATTTCCACACAAAACCAAAATCTTCCCTCATGAATTACACATTAGACTCTGAGTGCCATTATAGACTGTAACTTTATTTTAGTTTTTTTAAAGGAAATGATTATGCAAATGAATATCTAACATTTTTGTCCCACTTGTCGCTCAGTGAAATAGCTTTGATCTATCAAACAGTGGTTCAGGCTCGGGTCTGTTTACTGTTAGACTTCCCTGAACCTCGCTGAGTTTTTCCTTTTCCCCCTTACAGATAATGAGGCTTGTGATTACCATCTTAATAGGCATTAATAAGAAACGAGTGTTGGCACAGGGCAGATTTGCAAACAGTGTGCAGAGAATGGCGTATCAAGGAATTAGGCACTCTTGAGATTCGAGTTTTAATCTCATGAAAATTCAATTAGCCCACTTCAGAAACGGATTATGCTGAAGAAATAAAATTAGCACGACAGGGTGCAAAACAAGAACACATCATGAAATTGGTTAGCAGCCGCCTGCTGACATTCGTTCATACAGTGCTTAATGCCATACTTCATCGGCTCCTGAAGCTGTTAGAGGAAGTAAACATCTACACTGACATTTTGGAAAAGAGCTGGCATAATCTTCCCACTTGTAGGATCACATCATTAACAATAATCCCACTGTTTTCTTCTGATCCAACTGAACAGATGGTAACCTATTCATATTAAGACCGTTTACAGTTTGAGGAATGAAGTGGTTGGGAAATCTGGTTCATACTTCCAGTTATGAGAACATAAAACGTTCCTACACAATACAAATTTAATTTGAATATGTACTCTCCAAAATGTGTCTTTATCTTTATGTTCACACCCTTGTACATCTCTGGAAAAAACGAAGAGCCCGCTGCACCGAACCCCATTGAAAACATGATGGTTATTCCACCAAATACTGATTTCTGAACTCTTCCTGAGTTAAAACATCAGTATTGTTGTTTCTAAATGAACATGAACTTGTTTTCTTTGCATTATTTGAGGTCTGAAAGCAATGCACCTTTTTTGTTATTTTGACCATTTCTCATTTTCTGCAAAGAAATATGTAATTTTTCCTTAAATTTCAGAGACATGCTGTCAGTAGTTCATAAAATAAAATAAAAGAACAATGTTCATTTTACTCAAACATACACATAAAAAAAGTAAAATCAGAGAAACTGATCATTTTAACTGGTCTCTTATTTTTTTCCAGAGCTGTAATATATATATATATATATATATATATATATATATATATATATATATATATATATAGAGTGTGGTCTCCGCATACATTTTTTCTATGAGGTTTTTATAAA
>NW_015114133.1:103729-161975 GCF_001443285.1 Poecilia latipinna
AAAATCAGAGAAACTGATTATTTTATCTGGTCTCTTATTTTTTTACAGAGATGTAATATATATATATATATATATATATATATATATATATATATATATATATATATATATATATATAGTGACTGGTCTCCGAATGCAGATTTTAACTGAAGGTTTTCTAAATGAATGAATTCCCTTTGAGGTTCATCACCTATTGATCTTCTGTTTGACTGACAAGAATCTAATCTTTTGACATTTACAAAGGGTCAGAGCTCCGTAGACACCAATGTTTTAATTCGCTTTAATTTAATAGATCTAATAGGTCAACCTAACCTTATCAATCACTGTTATATTAAAGCTGAAATAAGTCGATGCTGGCATATCAGGGAAGCTGCAAACTCCAATCCTGTGGGTATCTCTGATGGAACGGTTTGACCAAAGTCGGAAAGATTTGGAGAAACTTTAACAAAATTGTGTTGGCTCAAAGAATAATTAAACAGATTAAATCTACATCCTAATAGGTATCTAATAAATGGCATGTTTGAGTACAACTCCTGGTAGATGTTCAGTCAAGGTTTTTTTGTTGCAAAACAACAAAAATAACTAATGAGGCAAAAAAAATCAACATCTGAGCATTGTAGCATTGAAAAACATAAAGTGAATAAAATTACACTTTTGGTTAATTTTACCCTAACTCCGTCTATTTCAAATTATTTGTGAAAATTTGCCTATCACATATTTTTGCACCAGAGCACATGAAAATTTATTTTGAAATACTTTAAATACTGAGGTGTAATACTGCTTGACACATGATTGGCTGGCATTATGAAACCAGCCAATCAGAGATGGTGAAGATGTGGACTAGCTTCTGTAGTCATATGATGTCACACTTCTGGAAGCAACTGTCACTTCATGGCAGTTGCTATGGAGTTGCTATGACAACAGCAGAATATAAACTTAGAACTAGCTCTCTGTTCCTATCTAACAAAAGGCGCTTTCGCACTGCACGGTACGGTACGGAACGGTTCCGAGCGTGTATCGCATTACAACTTGCGACCGGTTCCACACGGCCCCATGGAACCGCAAGAGCTGTGGTTCCAATTGTGCTGGCCAAGTGGTTCTGCTTAGAACCAGCAGCTGATTGGCCACTGGTTGTTATGGAGTCAGATGTTGATTTTCCGTTAACGTCTGGCTCTCACTACTATATTTGCTGTCTATTTCTATTACACATTGGTCAAGTGTGTCAATACACTTTCTCTCTGTTCGTCTGGAAGGCATGCTTCCATGGTTCATCTATGCTTTGTGCTGCACTTGCCTACCAAGATGGCACTGATCACTTCCAGCTTAGAGTAGTGGGAACTATGCATTAAAGCTGTCAGGATTGAAGTAACTCCTAAAATGCTCAACTATTAAAACTTTTTCAGCTGCAAACCGTTTCACTATGTAATAAAACCTAAGTTTTGTGTCTTCAGTGAAATGTTGTGAGTGGCGGGATGCAGTGACATGAATCACAGTTAGTCTTCGCATTGGAACATGTATGTGGTTTCTTCATTGCTAGATTAGAAAACCAAACGAGGAACCACTGAGAGCTGGCATCAACTAAAAACTGAGAGAAACGGCCGCGGTTTCACATGAGTGGGTGCAGCTCTTCCTGCAGAATTAGGGCTTGCTTTATTCATGGGCGCCAGCCAACACTCTGGCTTCCCTCTGGTGATGGAAGATGGCGGCACGGAGTCGGCCCAGGGAATCTACTTGTCACTCATTGGATTTTGAGGTTGCTGAGCCGACAAAATGAAACAAGCGAAGCGTGGGGAAAACATGAATCAAGAAGATGTGTGTGGTACAGGCAGGAATTTTGGGGATGTTTTCTCTTTTTAAACACAAAGCGCCATTTTTGTCTTTTGAGGCTGAGTTTTTAACCTTCTTTCTATATCAAACTTTTACAGTATTAATGGGGGAAACTAGTTTTAATTTCTAGCCAATAGCTAGATGTGAAACCTTTCCTCATTTTGTGATGTTCCAAACACAAACTTACATTTATTCATCTAATAAACCAATAGTGCAAGAACACACAGGTCTTGAGATTTTGGTTTGCTTGTTTAAATTGAATCACTAACAATGAGTGTCAGAAATGTTTTGTTTTTGTATTTTCATTTGTATTCTCTGATAATTGGCCCAGAAAAATATCAGCAATTGTGCCAGGGTGAACTTATGAGCACATATTTATATGTTATCTTATCTTTCAGTGCAGAAAAATATATGATCAAATAAATAAGAGTCCAAAATGAATTATGTTGATACAAAAGGTGAGCCTCTCGTCCTTCTTTTTGGGCATTTACACAACAAAGCGTAACCATGGAGACTTATAACATGGGAAAATGTCTTGTTATAAACTAAATAATCTGCCATTGGAACAGGATATTTTTCCATCTATATTAAGTAATTGTTTTCTTAAAACAAACCTCTATATCTTGCTAAAAAGTTACTTTACTAAGATGTTATCACTAGAAACTGGACCAAAACTACTTTTATGTTTTTGCAGTGTACTCTACTGAATCAATATACTTCATTTTACCTGAAACCAGAGGAGTAACAGAGGGTCTCCTTTGTTTTTACCATGACTGTGTGTCATTTTATTGAGTGAAAGGCCTGCGTACATGCACTGCCACCTTTCCCCCGCCAGTGAAAGGGCACCTTCAGAGAACAAAGCTGTTCAGACCCTTTGAACGTGGCTTTAAATATTTCACATAGCACTGATCAGATTAGCACTGAGAGCTGATCTGGGTCGTATAGATCCCCAGTTGTAACCCCAAACCAAATCAAAGCAACATGAAACAGCCTCTGAACTTCCCATAGAGCCATCCGGATGACCTTGGAATCACTTCTAATGGATTTTATTGTTATTGAACTTGCAACAGAGACAACAGATATTTATATCTATGTAGATATAAATATCTATATTTATAGATTCCATATTTCTGTATATAGATATACAGAAATATGGAAAAGAGGGCTACCTTTCCTCCACAACCAAAACTAAACTGTTTTCCTGGTGTTTCAAGCTTTTTCACATTTATAATCAGTCAAAGTTGATTTTTATAAACACCTTGCATGCAACACTAAGTGTTTTACGGGATTAAAAACAGATTAATAAAGACCTCCCCCGATGCCCATAAATAAAATCCAGCTGAACTAATTGCCGTCTTATTTGTAAATGCACCAAGGAGCAGCAAAGACACATGAGGGATATTGTAGAGAAGTTTAAAACTGGGTTAGGTTATGAAATAATACCTATAAAAAGCAACAGAAATTTAATAAAATAGCTATTAAAATAGGAATTATCATTTGTGTGTAGTTATGATGGTTTCCTGGACCCCATAGATTTTTTTTTCTGCTTTTGTTGTAAAATGCATAAACTTTTGGAATTGTTTTTTTTAGTTTAACATTGAATGTGCTACTCAAAGTTCTGGTGCTAAATGAATGATTGTTCCAGTTATTCTGTGAATGATATAAACATTTTACTAAAAAGCTAACATTGATGATTGCTACGTCGCTTTGCTTATGGGTAAACTGGTTGGAAGATTTTATAACAGTACAATTTTAGGTTGACTTGTAAAAAAAATAGAAATCAAAGTTTGGTAAACTGAAAAGTAAAACTTAAACACTCAAGTTGAAATGATAAACTCAATAACACCCTGAAGTTCTAACTATTTTTTACAGCATTTATAGGAAAGGTGCCTGGAAGCAAAATGTCTCCAGGTTGCAGGTTTTTGGACAGCTGGACCTTTCAGATTCAGACGCAGGCCACTGTGGAGCGCTGCGTTAGGCAGAGACGGACCTGTCACGGATCAGCTGGAGTTATGTCAGAAAACGTGTGTGGCTTCATTTTGAAATGTGCAGTTTTGCTGAAATGGTCTCACCTCATCCAGAGTAGCATGGGTTTATTTTTATTGCAGGTTTGCTCTTAAAATTACAAGAATTTACATATCAGATTATGTTTGCAACTTTAAACTGTGAAATAAATATTCATTTTTCATTCATTAATGGGGCAACTGATTTGGTGTAGAGATTTATAATTAAATCAGAGAAGTTGCATAGAAATGCATGCAACTATTTTGAACATTTTTTACTTGTTAGAAGAAATAGAAAACTATTCGTTATGTATTTGACTGACCCGTCCATCTAAAATCTGGTGCATATTGGAAAACATTTAGAAAGATTTGTTAGACTTTATTATTCATTTTTTTCTGACAGTCTTGATCTCGATTTTAAACCGTTTTTAAAAGTGAAGGTTTGAGTAAAATGAGAAGCTTGTGTATCTAAGTGTTTTTTCTGCCAAACAACAAACATAAGGTTCAACAATCAGCAGGGCAGAGACGATCATTTACTGTGGATAAACAGCTCTCTGCTCTGTTTACCGTCATGGAAACAGCAACATCCACCACAGTGAAAGGTTGTTTTTTACAGTTTATTACTATAAAAACAGATTTGCTTCATGTTGTTTGACTGATGAGCCCCTTTATCAGAAAACCCCTGCATATCTCCGCTGTTTACGTTGTTCTGGGAAGTCATCACTGGAACGGTGAAAAGCTCCCAGAGTGAAAAGAAGAATAAAAACAATGGCAATCAGTTGCAGCTGGTTTATTTCTGAGGAAAAGCTGAATTACGGATAAAAATGACTAAATTCCTGTCAGCACCATAACGCTGCTCCTCTGTTTTCTCCGGCTTTGGCCTGAAGGAGACAAACCCATCCTGATGTCCCCTAAAAGCTTCAGTTTTAGCTTTAATTAGCCCCCCAAGGGGTTCAGATTAACGGGCCTCAGGGCCGCCGCTCTGCTTCACTGTTCACAATCCCTCTGTAAATGGAGTGCTAAGGATTACGCCACATGTAGAGTGTGCTTTAAACGCTGCACAGTCTGATGCAAAAGGGAGAGCATGTGAATTTTAACTCGTAACAAATGTGGACTTGTGCACTTGCTAGCTAATTAGTAGTAGGTTAGTCTTTACTGTTACAGTGGATCTCTGGACCAAAACCGCACACAAATATTCAAAATGATTTATTTCAGTCAGAAAATCAGAGACTGGAGGATTTTATCAGCAAACTTAAATTATTTCTCTTTCTGAACAAAATGTCTGTTACAGCTGATGGTCATACAGGGTTCCAGGTAATTTTTCAGATGGTGAAGTTATGTACTATTAGTGCCATACTAAGAAAAAATTTAAATAAAATTTCAATAAAAGAAGTACGAAAATAAAGTCATGATATTACAAAAGGTTGTACTCGAATAAAGTAAAAAAAAGAATATAAAGTCATACTCATATAAGAAAGACATAATATTACGAGAATAAAGTCATACAATTATGAAAAGCCATATGAAAATAAAGACAAAATAATAAGAGTATAAATTCCTGATAACATGAGAATAAAGTTATAGTATTAGGAAATGTCATATAGTGTTAATAATACCAGAATAAAGTCATATTACAAGAATAAAGTTGTACTATTATGAAAAGTCAAGATAAAATGACAATAACGTTATAGTATTACAAGACTAAAGACATAACACTACAGGGAATAAAGACGTAGTATTACGAGGTTACCTAGCAACCCACTCATTCTCCGGTTACCTAGCAACAAGCTGTTGAGTAACTGGCAGCAGTTTAAAGTTTCGCCACTCTTCACCATTTTCATAACTATAGAAATAAACTATAGCGTACACTGAAATAATTAAACAGGTAATCAAACTTTTTTTTTAATTGTTAATTTGTTTTAAGTTCATGAAGTCGTCATGTTTAATGTAAATAAAGTAAGTTTGACAAATGTTTTTCAATTATATCTAAAATTAATTACTTTTTTTTTAAGTTGGAGTTAAATAGAGCTCTATGCTGAAAAGTGGAATGGTCACCAGCTTAGTGGTAATTCAGACATTTAAAACAAAAAACTAATCAATAAATATTTGTTATTTACTGATGTAAAACCATATTGTGCAGCTCTAATATCACAGCAACTCTTAACCTGTTGGTTGATGACGCAGATGAAATTATACATTGAATATCAGCACAGAAGCCTCAAAGAATTTAGGTTAATATTCTCATTTTTGGAAAAATCCTTCTTCATGTCTGCAAGTTTAATGTGACGACTGAGGGATTTCAGGGCAAAAACACGTTTTTCTCTCGAGGCGAAAATTCGCAGCATGAAAAACTGTCATGATCATCAAAGACGACTCATAAAATAACCCTGATGGTTAAACAGGGGAAGGTTAAAGGAAGTGGCGAGACATGTCGGCAGAGCTGTATTATCTAGACCCGCTCCAGGAAGCAGAAGATGAGGATCTACGATTGATGCTCATTCCGGCTGACGACTGCTTCGGGTCAACACCTCGGAAACTGCAGGACTTTTTACCTCGTCCTAATGAAATAAGAAGTCACAATAAGCTCAAGGCTGAAGGTGAAAACGCTCTTGATCAATAGAGCGGCTGCTAATTTCATATTCATTACCGTATTCAAGCCTGATTAAAAGTTCCGGTTGTGGTATTTATCTGGGATGGAAATGGCGAAGGGAAGGTGCCATTCGTTAAAGTTATGAAGGATTCTGTTAACATATCGATTCCCCCCTTAATTAGAAATGTGAAGAATAGCTCCTCATTATTTTGAGCGCAGAAGTGGATGATTGGACTGGATGAATCAATGAGTCGCAGTGATTTTCATATCAGCTCCTTACATCTTCCTGAATGAGGAGTTTCAAAGTTACAAGTCTGCGTAAAAAGTTCAAAAGTAAAGCAAAACGATGTCGGATTATAATAAAGTTCGGCTTTCATGAAGAAAACCGTTTCAGACGTAAGCTGTCCTCGTCTGTCCCGTCCTCTCCGCATTAGAAAATAAGTCACCCGCTGCCAACTGACATGGTAAGCATGTCAAATCGATGATCTATTTATATCTCAAAAGCAAAGCGAAGGGACATCGTCCATTTTTTAAAAGCCTCGCCTCAAGCCAAAGCTTTCAAGGCACACATAATTCCACCATTTTCTATTAGAGACACTTCAGCATCTTTTATTTGAATATATATATATATATGTGTGTGTGTGTGTGTGTGTGTGTGTCAGATTTGCTGTTGTGGCAGAGCTGAAGTTGACCTCAAACATGGCTTAAAGGGACAGTTTGAATATTTATATCTGAGGTTCTGGTAGTCAGTAGTTTCTCTGTCATGATTGGATAAAGGAAGGACTCGAGTGCAGGACATGTTCAATTTCAAGACGAAACTTGGAAATTATGACTTAACAGATTTAATGTTATTCTTGTTTGTTGAGATTTTTAGGGTCTTAACTGACGCCATTAGTGTTTTTTCAGGAGTTTACCAGAAGATTGTTGAACTATATTTCAAACTTTCCCCCAGAGAACAAGAGTTGCCAAAACAAATCTTTGATATAATCTTCAAATATATATATATATATATATATATATATATATAAAATACAAAAAAAACAATGAAGAACTTCACCGTCTTCCTTCTTTTTTATTGTGTGAAACAAATCTGAAAATATTAAATTTTGGTTGCTTCTCCGAGGGCTTCGTTGCGTTACCAGGGATGCCATTTTGGTTAAGTTTTAATGTGAAACTTGAACAGTAAAATCAATATTCCACAATGTTCCTGTGTGCGGCTCCGACAGGAACGCTGCTCTCCCAAAAAAAAAAAAAAAGCGAGCTCAGAGGGAGTCCAGAGGAGCCGGGTCAAATATTCATGAGCCTTCAGAGCACCGCTGAGATGTCACTGCAAGGACGGAGCGAGGATCGCTGCTCTTCAAAGTGGGAATGGAAATTGTGCCGAAAAGCGCATCAGGAGATGATTTTCTTTCTTACATTCACAAAGATTGTTATTTTTGCTTTATTATTTAATGACTTGTGTAGCTCTGAACCCGGGGAATATTACTGCACAAAGGGGAATGATGGATGAATTTTAAAAAGAAACAAAAGTTTATATATACACTTGGACTTTTTTCATCTGTTTGGTGACAGAACGAGAACACGAGGATGTTAAACTTTACTCATCCAGCTGCTTTCAGAGTCAAAAATATTAATAAATCAAAGCAAATATAAAATTATTTTCTCACAATTGTGGTTTTGCTCCATGTACCTCATATCTGCATTTGTATATTAATTCATTTTTGTTCTGACTAATAATACTTTTTACATAAAAACATGTACCATATATAGACATTTTCACAACCCCATTAATTTTCTGAATTGAATTTAAAGCTTTTATAAAAATAAAAAAAATATGATTTTTATTTATTTGTTAAAACTGCCACCTTGTTGTTACACTTTAACATGAGACAGATAATGTTAAAAGAATAATCTCCTCTACCGACTTCCTGGGCTACTATTAATGTCTGAAGAAATTCATCAAAAACAACCAATCAGAGACACGAGGCGGGCCTTATGGCTGTCAATCACCCTCATATACTCACTGCTAAATATGTTAATTATGGAGAAACAACTGAAGGTGGTTCCACCTGGCTCTAACTTTTTCCTCTGTTCACGTCTTTTGTTTTATGAGAAAAACATCTTTAAATTTTATTTATTCGGGCAGGAATAAATAAAATTTAAGGAAGAGATTGAGGCGAAGCAAACATTAAACAGACGGAGTTTAATGAAGATGTTTGGCTCATTGTTATTGCTTTAAATGAGGTTAAACTCTCCTATCTAAAGATAAGTGGGCTTTTAGAGTTTCCCCTTAAGAAAACTAGCTAAATTATTAAGTTTCCATAAAACTTGATGAAGACATCTTTCAGGCTGTAGTTGCTGACAGAGATGAATTACTGTAATACGCCTAATAAAAGGCTGCACAACCATGTAATTTCCTCTCTAACCTGCCTTTGGCAACATCAGATGTGCCAACTTCAAACTCTGAAGAGTGAACAGGAACGAAGCTTCACATTTAATTTTAGCCCTCAGTCGGGTATCATTTTATAACCTCAGCGTCATATAAACCCACTTCTGAACTTAGCAGCACCAATTCTCTTCCTCATATTGTGGATGATTTATTTTTATGTGTGTAGCTAAAATGGGAAAAGTTTTGTCTGTTTTAATCTTCTCTTGGCTTGAACACAGTGGTTAAACTTCTCCAGATTGCAGAACAGCAAAAATATCCAGCCGATTCAGCAATTTCCTCTCAATCAACAACTGATTGAGTGGTTTTGCCTCATTGATCTGATGGCTCCCCAGGGAGGGGTTTCTATGCGCTGATGCCGCAGGTTATTAGCCAGCCGTTCTGTTTGCTTTTGAATAAAACAGCCCTGTTCATGCAGATGGAGTCAAAGTTGACGCTGTTTACTCCATTAGAAGCTGGCATTGCTGACGGCAGGATCAGTGTGTGCTCTATCAAAGCAAACAATAGGCTGCGACGCGTTTATGGCGCCAACGCCAAATAACATTTATAGGTTCATAGATTCCAGAAACAAGAAGAGTTGATGGTTCCTGAGCTCAAATTTCTAGGATTTTACTTGAAGGACACAAAAGTATTCAACTTTTACCATTTTTATTTCGTCTACAAATCAAACAACAAAATTTAGCTTTTTTTTTTTTTAGACAAAAAAAAATTTACTTTAATGTCAGAGTGAGAATAGATTTCTACAAAATATTGTCAGTTAAATAAAAATAATTTCACATAAAATACTTTAAAGTTTCCACAGATATCATCTGCTGAAGTCCAAATTTAAAAACACTTTCTGCTGACGAGTTTAATAAAAACGCAGATTTGATTCTTCAGCTGAATTTGGTGCCAATATATTTTAGCTTCCTTTACAATTGCGCTAATAGAAAATGCAAAAATAAATTTGGTTCATGAAAACACACCAATTTCAAATAAACTCACATTTTTTGATAAAAAGTTTTTGCGCTACGATGAGGTGGATTTTCATATTGAAATAGTTGCAACCACCACTTAACCAAATGAGAAATGAGTGAAGTACTAAAGGTATTTATAGTTTAGGGTCACACAGGAAAATTATAAACAAATACGTTTGAGCAACCTAAGTATATTTTTTAAGAAAAAAGTCCAGTTAACACCAATTATCAAACAATAAATGGAGAAAATAAACTTAGAATATCCACCGTCATAAAAAATAAAAATTAATTTTCAAAATCAGGGCAGTCTTCTAACCACTTAGCTTTAAAACTCACTCAAAAAAATTCCCAATAAAAACATAGACTCCAGTTTAGACTTTCAGTGTAACAGTTCAGTTAGATTTAAGTGTAAAATGCAATAAAACCTAAAATAAACCAAGAACACCCATTTCTAGCAGAAACGGTTACAAGCATCACTTCACAATAAAACAGTTTAATTTCCCAAAGCTATGTTACTGACTGAGCCAGTGGTTCTTAACCTTTTTTGAGGTACCGAACCCCCCAGTTTCATATGCGCATTCACTGAGCCCTTCTTACCCCCGACACACAAAATACTTTGTGGTATTCTGATTTAGTAATGTAATTATATTAGCTGCGTTACCACCCCCACGCCACTAGAGGCAGTATCAACCGCGAAAAGATGCACAAGTTCAAATCCATGCTGAGAGTGGAGCTCCTTCAATCAGTGCTCCTCCGCAGCTCTGATTGGCTCAGCAATGTAACGTGATCCTCTACAGCAGCTCTGATTGGCTCAGCAATGTAACGTGATCCTCTGCAGCAAGTGATGGCAAAGCAGGGAGAGTCATCACGACTTTACCCAGGTGTGTCTTTACCTCCGCGGCAGGGGGTCCACCGGACCCCTGAGACCGACTCATCGAACCCCAGGGGTTCGATCGAACCCAGGTTAAGAACCACTGGACTGAGCTACTCCAGTTGTTTTTTCCAGTCCAAACAAAAACTGAGCAACGTTAGCCAAATAGCAAGCAGCTGAAACAAAACAACAGACTCACCAACGGAGAAATCCCGGAACAAAACGCACATCGCCCACTTCGGCATAAACGCATTTTTTCATATAACAGCAGTATTTACGACGAGTATTTCCAATAAATAAAACTTTTCTAGCTCTCCTGAAATGCGCCCCTTCTACGTAGTTTTCCATTTCTTTTTCTTCAGTCTGCATTGCGTTTCTTCTTTGACCGAAACTGCAGACGTATGGGTCTCTAGTGCCCTCTACTTGACATTTAAAGAACTAACAAATTTACTCAAAATTTAAAACAGATGAGCAGGAGGTTATATTTCGCAGAACTTCAATTGAAACACTTTTTTTTTTCCCGCATCACGAGTCATGTGATAAATAACCAGATGTTACCACTGGCGGAAAAGACGAAGGAGACGACAGGAAATAGTAGAAGGATGGCAAAATGGCGTCACTAGGAGGCCATTTTAACAGGGATTTAGAGACTTTTGAAAACCACTGTATGTCAAATCTCAACACAATGTTGTGTGAGATACATTTGCGAGTGCACCATTAAGGTAGAAGAGGATGTCGGTGAAGTTTTAGTGAGTTTTAGCATCAGCTGGGAAATCAGAAGCAACAACTCAGCTGCAAACAATTCACACTTCCACAGTAAATACAAGGTGTTTCTCAGAGCTTTTAAACGTTTTTTCAACACATCTGAGTATTCAGTAATAATCAGCTTAATTTGATGTTGAAGTTAGGATTTATTTTTTTAAAACAAAATGATGACCTGCATGCTGGGAACTGGCTCTGGTGCTGAGCTAGAGCCCCCAGGGAGTGATGGACTTTTCATTTGACCCTCATTAAAAATTGATGGCCTGTAATAATAGAGATCAGAGGGAAGATTTACGTGTCACAGCACACCACTTAAAGTCAAAGGCGTTCTTTATAAGCTTATTCTTGGACTCATAAGCAGAAATGACTCATAATAACCTTATTTTATTAATAAAAAGTTGCATTTGTAAGTCTTCTTCCTTTCCCAAGTCACTCTCATTATTCAGGTTGCACAGCTGCACTAAAAGTTTACCTTCATATATTTAAAACTCCTGACAGGGAAGGAAAAATATCTTCCCTTGTGATTAGTTATCTGCAAGTTAATTAGATAAGTGAGTAACGTTATTATGCACACAGCTTGTCAGAATCTGGCAGGAAAACGACCTTCTGCAAGATTATTTTTTTATTTTAGAGTATTTTTGTATCCGTAGAGTGCAATTTAAATGCACAATGTTCAAAAGTGTATCTTGTATTTGTCTGCAAGCAGCAAAAATTGTCAGGGAGATGCACTAAAAGATGTAAAAATGCCATGGAATTACACTGACATCTGGTGGAAAGAATAACTTTTTTTTAATAAATGCAATTTTCTTTTTAAGATAAGAACATTTACAGGACAAAAGAGCGGACAGGTGGTATTTATACACACAGGTGAGGGTAATAACCAAGTCAAAACAGGTGTTAAACAATTAGCAAGGAGAATTAGAGGTTCTTCATAACGGAAAATGCTTGAGAAAGTTATTACCTGCAGGGGGTTTGGAGGATTTAAAAAACCAAATATAACTTCTGCTTTCCTTGGAATCACTTTCGCTACTTTCCCCCTCTTCACCGCAACATCTGCGTCTGCACCTATCCATTATTCACGCAGCGTTGGTTCTTCCTCAGAGGTCACGCTGCTCTGTAAAACTTTTAATCGGCAGCAGCTGCCAACCCTGATGGGCTGCAGACCAGGCGATGCTGGGCGGCGTGAGGCGCTCGGCTGGAGGTTCTGGTGGGAGCACAGCGGCCGACCTGCCCGTTAAAACCTGTTTAAGAAGCTAAAAAAACACCACCAGGCAACTCTGATGCAAAAAAGATCAAACAGAGTTGATGTTTTAGTTTCTGATTATTTGACTCCTGGTATCAGAATTTAATCCCCACTTTATTATTTATATTCATTCTGCATATGACCCAAATCCAATGTTTTGTTTTGGGTTTTTTTTGGGTCGTTTAGAATTAAAAAAATAAACGTATTAAGTCAATTCAGCACTTATCAAATCAATATCATGCAATACTAAACCTCAGATATCTGTATCAGTATTGAACATTGCATTGGTGCTTCCCCATTAAACAGCATATTTAGACGTAAATTACACAAAATTCTTCAGATACAAAGTTAGTAGTCGAGTTTGGCACAGTTTTATTATGTTTATGTAAATTCGTTGACAGCAAAGCAGCATCATGACAGTCAAACTGCGAAAAGGCTCCTATTACTCTCATCTATCATCATCTTACTTGCATTTAAACAATTGAGTCTCAGCTCTAACAGTGAAATACTTTGAATTTTCAGGCATAAACAAACCATACCTCTGCTAATCTTCTTCCTGTATTATTAAAAAAGTAAACATTTACCCATCTGTCTGTCTTTATCTAATTTCATTGTGGAAATAATGACACGTCTTGCTTTCCGTTAGAAGTTGGCTTTTTTCAGTCTTCCTCTGCTGTGAAAAATATTTCTCCTTCATTCAACCTTTTAAAGACTTCATCTACAATTAGCTTCCAGCCTCACTAATCTCTTCTCATCAGGGTTCGCCTTGCAGAGACTGGCTCTGCCTGCGAGCCTCATTGAGGACAATGTCGCTGCTGGAGTGATCCGATATTCCGCTGTCCCAAAACACAGAGCCTGATGGGAGGCAAACGAGGAAAAACACTGATTTGGGATGTTGTTGTTGCACAGACAGGAAGAGGAAATGCAATGCGACACGTACTGCTGCTGCTGGTGACGTTGCTGCCGAAGGAGGAGCTAAGGTTGCTGTGTTGGTTGGCCGATGTCGTAGCTGTAGCCACCACCGACAACTTGTTGTGTGTGGCAGTCCGGCTGCATTCTATGGAAAAATACATGATTATATCAAAATCAGGCTTTCTGTGTGTTTTTAGGTCCTTATAAAGTAACTATATTTGGTAAATAAAATAAAACATTATTCTTATTACTCCAGTCTTATCTTTCAGTCACTAATATAGTTAAATAAAGTGAAAAAGAGCAACTAAGCATAATAGAATCCACCATTTTAGAGTAGAACTTAGCTTAGCCATAGCTTGTTCTGGGCAAACTGAGCAAACAGAAACCATCCAAAGTAATAAAATACACATATTATCCTACTCAAGCATGAATAGACTGTAACTTACACTCTCATAAAAACCATAAAACTACCTAAGAACAACAACTTCTTCTGCCGATCGGCACTGCTGCCTGCACAAAATATTACTCACAAAACGGCACCGCCACCTAGTGGCGACGATGACAACTACAACTCAGCTCACCTGAGTTCTCAGACAGACGCCAATTTCCGCAACACAGAAACGTCCTCCACATCCTGCGGACATTTTCCTTTACCACACAGTGGAAAATGAAGACAAACAAACCTACACAAGACATTTTTATCGGTTAGAATGCAGTTTAAAAAAATAAATAAAGATAAAGATGTATATTATGCTTAACATTAAGGAGTGGATTAGCTCTGATTAGCGCTCACCTAGCAGAGAGTTGCATATGGTGAACATGTATAAAAAGGCGAGCCTGGCTTCTCCCCAGGCAAACAGAGCGAAGCCCCAGGTGAGGCCGAGCAGCAGGACAAGGCCGATGATGCTTCTGATGTCGGTCATGGTGCTCCGGTTGGGAGACTGGTTGTGAGGGTTCTGTTTCTTGATCCGGGCCAGCTGGACCATAACGACGATGAAGACCGCCAGGCACAAGACAAAAATGAGGAGGAAGTAGGCCACCACGCCCACATAAAAGGCGATGTCATTACGCAGCCAGCAGCTGCAGAGAGACACATGAAAACAAGCTTAATGTGGGTTAAAGACGGTATGCTAGCAGAGAAGCTAGCCAAACATAACAACATAAAGTCGGCTGTGATGCTACCATTCCAACAAAAACTTAATTTCTAAATAATGAAGCAAAAGATTTACACATTATTCTTTGTGTTTGCATGTAGATTACGAGCAAAGACACCTTTATACAAATGTTAAAGTTTGTGCTAGCTAACTATTAGCCCAAAAAGAAGTATCTCGCCATTTCTAGTAGCAAAGAAGTATTGTTGAAGATAGTTGAAACCATTTGAATTCTAATTATCGTGCAAACTAGCTAAAGCTCTACAGCACAACTAGCTGCTAAAGTAAGCTATAAAACGGCTAATTTTTTTTACTGAAATCAAATTTCAACTTGTAGCTTTTGCTTCATACTTTTTAGCATACCTTAATGAAGCAAAATAAAAGTAACTTCCAAAAGTTACTGCTTTCATACTGGGGAGCTTGTTTATGTTCCATATACTGATTAAATAACAGCTACTTTAAATTAAATTAATGAATGAATTAAAATTAACAGCAAATCCTGTTCTTGTTTACAAATGCCTAGCATTAGCATAACAGCTAGTTATTACAATAGGTTAGAAAAGTTCCACTTTAAAACATTCCATATTAAGAAGTTATGTTTAGTTTTGAGTAGTGGTTCTAGTAATGATTCAAAGTTTTTTTTTTGTTCATCTGTGTTGTTTAGGATAAGGAATATCAGCCACTCTGATTAAACTTAGCAGCAAAAACTTGTATGTCTGTAGGACCATAAGACTGGATCCTTTATTTTGAATTTGCTTACAGTACCAATATCTTAACATAAATCTTCCCAAGAAAATGCATCTGCATTTTTAGGGATAGTTTTGCTTGTTAGATGATTGAATGTTGGAGAAACTGAAGAAAAATAATAAAAATCGTACAACTTATCAGACGTCCCATCTTCGTATTTTCCATTCGGAACCAGACCGTAGTTGTTTTTGTCCACTGCTACAATAATGACCACCACAAAGAGAGGAATACCTGGTAGCAACAGTAATTAGACAAAAATAGTTGTCAGTGCAATTAATAATAAACATATTTAACTTTTGGAGCCTAATTTAAGCATTTCTTACCCCAACCCATAAGGGAGAACTTCAGCATGTATTTACTCAGGTAGGGCGCGAACACGCGCACGATGCTCAGGTACATGTGCAGAGCTTCAAGCCCCGCCCACGTGAATGAGGACAACAGGAAGTAGTGCAGGAAAAAGGCAGTGCTGATGCACAGGTTGACGTTTTCGTAGTTGGACAGCCAGCCGTCCAGCAGAAAGACCAGGTTGAGAAGCAGGAGGGACAAGCAGAGCTGGACCAGGATCTTGGCTGGAATATCGCGGAGGAGTTTCCTGCAAAGAGATTCATCATTACTGCTTACAGAAATAACCAATGGATATGTAGAAGTCTGTAGCTTGAGTGACATAAGAAGTTTATATATCTTCCTGAACATTTACTTGTAAGTTAGTTTGTCTTATTCAAGTGTTTGCACTAGAACAGGGGTGTCCAAAGTGAGGCCCAGGGGCCATTTGCAGCCATTGGAACTATTTTGGGCGGCCCTTGAGTCTAAGTTCAAAACTAGAAAATTTGCATTTTTGCAGAAAATGCAGTGCGGATGGTATTTACTGAATGTTTTTGGTGAAAATGCAAACATCCCACCGAAACAGTATTAGAAATTAGTGCAGAACAGTGCTTACAAAGCTAAATTAGAAGCAAAAGAAGCTAAAAAGCTAAAACTAGCTAAAATACTAATGATTGCATCTAGGCTGACACTTGCATGTTGGCCTAAAGTAACATAATCCATGCAGAGTGAAAAAACTCACAAAAAGTTAAAATTAACTAAAAAGCCAAATTAAAAAGTAACGCTAGCACCAAGGATAGCACTAGCATGCTAACCTTCAGTAACATACTACAATCGGAGTCAAAAAAACCCATGTAAAAGTGAAAATTAGCTAAAAAGCCAAGGCTAAGCTAAAAAAGTAAGCTATGTAGGCTAGCACTAACACAGTGACTACAAAAAGGATACTACATGCCGTACAAAAAAAAAAAAAACAATGTAAAAGCTCAAATTAGCTAAAATGATTTTAGCATAAAAGGTATCAGAATTATGTTGGTTTTTGCTAGCATGGTAGCTCACAATGCTAGCAAAGACCTACAGCATTCACAGCCTAAAATTAGTTAGCCAGTTCAGACAGTTGACGCAGATCCACATTTAAAATCAACATTGGTGATACAATTAAGATACAATTAAAATTTTAAAATGGAAAATGTAAGTGTATGTTTTGTTTTTAATCTGGCAAACGTGGAAAGAGCTACAGATATCTGACTACTTTGTGTATTTCACTGTACTGTGTGCTTATTTTGTTTATTTAGTATGTAAAAATAAAAAAAATAAAATATTTTTTGTGATAATAAATAGAACATGATTTGTTTTTTTTTTTTAACCAAAAATCCTTGGTAAGATTTTGTGTTTTTGCAGTGTAGTGTTCTTACTCAAATAACATGTGTGTTATCAGGGTGACGGCTAGAAAAACCGCAGATATTCCACATCCAATGTAGGTGAAGAAAGTCAAAATCTTTGCCTGCTGAGGGTCAGATATTCCCTCTCTGGATAAATCCTGTTTAAAGCCCAAACGGACACAAAATAATCAGACGTATTTAGGCCACACCGTTGTATTACTTAGTAAAAGGAGAAATGTTTAGAAATACCAGCAGGATGGCAAAGGAGGTGAGATGGTTGCAGCTGCAGGTTGTGTATTCAGGAGTGGCGCTGACGACGGAGCAGCCGGTATCATCCCAGCCCCCCAAACCGTCTGAAACAAAAAAAAAGTTGAGTCAATGTCAGTTTCCTAAAGCTGCTAACAGACCTGAATGTTTGTCCTCACTTTTCTTTGTGAAATTCCAGAAGACGCATGATGTGACATTATTCTGCAACAGAAAGAAAGATATTAAAACAGGAAAAAGAAGTGTGTTGTGAGCTTACGTTGATGTTACTTCTGGTTTTCCTTTAAATTCTATGTTGAAGGCTTTATCTGAGTATGTTCTGCATTAATACTCACTTGAGTTAAGTTGCTGTGAGTGATGGTAAACGTGACGTTCTCCTGCAGGTTGCTGATGGACAGATTGGCCACACTGGACCCGAGAACTGGACTGACAGCCGTTTGGTCGTCTAAACTGGAGTCCTGCAAAAAGAAATCAGTTTTTTCATCAAACATGTCTCAAAGTTGAACATCTGAGCAGGTTTTCACATCCTGAACTGAGTAAAAAAATATTTTGTTGACTGATTAACTGAAGTGTTTGCAAACAAATTGAATTAATCTGGAGCCGTTTTTGCATCTTTCAATGTTGTATTCATAGAGTTTAGGCAACATGTGTGAAGTTAAAATCTGAGAATACTTGAGATCCTCTCTAAAAATACTTTTAAGTTCCTGCTTTAATATCTCAAACATGCTTGACTTACTTTGGAAATGTGCGAAGCTGCTGCTTTGAAATGAAAAGACTTGTTGACTCAGTGACACTGAATGCAAATTAATTCCTTCATATAAACAACTGTGCACTGCTTTGTGTTGGTCTATTCTATAAAACCTCCATTTAAATATATTGAAATCTGGTTTTATGGTGACCAAATTTGAAACCAGTGAGCCTATCAGCAGAAATGTACCTTAAAGAGGGAATTATTTTTGTAGAAAGTGAACTGGACTCTGCTGGCCTGCTGCTTCTCTTCAGGACTGAGGCCTGAAGTCACGGAGGAGGGCAAGCCCAATGAGCCCAAAGCAGGAGCTGACCTTTTGACCCTTCTGACATGTTGAAGCTGGAGAAAAAAGGCAAAAGCAAAATACAAAATTGACCTGATGCATCATACATTGTTCCTGACTGGTTCAACTCGCAGACATGAGGTCAGCGTTAGGTCAAGATTAAAACCAGGATAACCAAAGTTTCCTAACTTCACAATAACAGTAAAAAGAAAAGGACGTCTTTTGCTGCTCTCTGGTTTGTAAATGGGGTTACTGGTAAATCTTCAGACATGGGGCCCAACTTTATCTGTTTGCTGCTCAGTGTTGGTGGACGTCTGGTAAATGGGTCACATACTAGCATAAATGACCAGCATTTTTAAATTAACAGCTAGAAACAGTTAAAACTCTACCATTATTAGATTTAAATACTGTTTTTATGGACTTCAGGCTTATTCGTATCTGGTTTTGTACATAAGTTCTGCAGTTTCACCTCTTTATGGATCCGTTTTGTACCTGTTAACAAAATGGTCTTCAGTCTCAAACTCAGGTCTGTTTGTCAAGTATTGCTGGTGAAAGTGTCAATCTGTTTTCTAGAGTCTCCTAAAAGTAAATCAGGACCTTCATCAACCTCCAAATGACAGATATTATCCAATAGGCTAATAAAACACATGAAACCACGAGAAGACTATAAACAATACTTAAAAACTTCTACTGTGCAAGTAGGTATTCAATGTTGCTAGAAATATCTTGTGTCAGACACATTTTGTATCCAAAAGAGTCGAATAAAAATGGCTAATAACCAATAGTAAAATCACCAATAGTAGTAACAACGTTGCTGGTTACTGGAATATATGTAAGCTGTGATATCCAAAAACACAAAATCTTACTGAGTATTTTTGGTCTAGTTTCTATTGCAAATATTTTAGTACACTTCCAATAAGACAAACTAACTTAAAAACAACATTTTAGCAATATATAGAGACTTGCTTTACGTAAATAGTTCCTCAATACTGATGAAAAAGTTCTAGCAACACTGGCAGATTATTTCACTTATAATAAGACAATATTTAATTTATTTGCCAATGGAACAAGTACTTTTCCATCAATATTAAGGAACTATTTACTTTTTAAAAAGCCTCTATTTCTTACTAAGAAGTTATTTGTAAGTTTGTCTTATTTCAAGCTTACTAACATATCTGCACTAGAAACTAGGCGAAAATACTTTTTGCAGTATGTAGACGTTTAAAATAATCAAGTCTTTTGATTACCTGTACATCATCGATGTCGAAAATCTCAACACTGGTTTCAAGAAAGTCGGTCCAGTCCACTTTCCTTACTGCCAGAACCAGAGAGTCTGAGGACAAGATGCCAACATCTTCTGCAAATTCCAGCTTCAGAGCCAAAGTATCCACCATACGAATCAGACTGTCATCAGCAAATAAAAAAAACACATTATAATTAGAAATGGCCGTAGTCGTGAGTTGGTGTTTGAGGCGTGTATCAGTCAGACCTATTTGTTGATCCAGACAGAACCTCTGGATCACCATTTATGAGGTTGTTTATGACGTTAAGGACGTTTTGTCCCACTGATTGAGACACAGTTGGGCCCGACAGAATTTCCTCCAGGTCATCCACCAATTTAGACACCTGAAATATGTATAAATAAAGTTATGCTCTCATATTTTACAAAAGTAACAGTACTTCAGTTCGGCAGTTGCGTCACCTGAGAAGAGTTTAGCTTGGACACATCTTCTGTTTGAGCCAACAGCTGATCTGCATGTTCCTCCTTACTTTTTGCACTTGTACTGGACTTCACAGTGGTTGTCAAAGTAGTTCCAGTCCCTCAAAAAACAAAACAAAGATCAACCCAATAAGTTAGAAACCTTGTTGGTTTTCTTTTTGTTCTATGAAACTCTGACTAAAAATTAGAAGATATAATCTTTACTCACTGGCCACTGTGCTTGTTGTAGTTTTAATGGTTGGGAGAGTTGTTTTCTGAGACACTTCAGTTGTAGTTATGATTTTATTTGTTGGATTGTGAGCGGTTGTAGACGGAGTTGCAGTGGCAGCAATGACAGGAGTCGCTGAGTTATAACTCAATGGTTCATTCTCTTCAATAGTCGTGACAACTGCAGTGGAGCTGCTGTCATTTTTGTGTACAGTTGTCAAGGGAGTCGCACTGACTGTGGTCTGGTTTTCAGTCTGGTCTGTTGGTTTTCTGTTGTCAGGAACTGAAGTCCTACTTTCTGCAGTAAAGTGTGGATGTGTAGTACTGGTAACTTTTGTCATAGCTGCTGCAACTGCTGTGCTTTTGGCAGAGGTTGTGCTCTGTTGTGGTTCTACAACTGGTGCAGTAGTCATGTAGGATAAAGTTGTTGCCTTATGAGGAGGTTCAGTTGCTGTTGTGTAAGTGATGGGAGACTTAGTTGTAGTGTACAAAGAGCTGGAATCATCACGTTTAGTTGTGTTGTGTACTGCTACAGCTTTGCTAGTTGTGTTATTATTGGGTGATGCAGTTGTGAAATCATGATTTGGTGTGGTATCATACATATTTGTAAAATTGCTGCCGATGGTTGCCATGTTCCGATTTGTTGTGTAATTGTTGCTTGTTGTAGGATTAGAGGGTGTTGTGTAATTGTTGCTTGTTGTAGGATTAGAGGGTGTTGTGTAATTGTTGCTTGACGTGTTTGGTTTGTGTAGGGTTGTCAAATTGATGCTAGCTTGAGTAGCTTCGTAGGCTGTCATATGATTGTTTCTGGTTGTAACTTGGTGATCTGCTACATAGCTGCTGCTGGTTGTTGTAGCATTGCTTTCTGGTAAGTACCTACTGCTGGATGTTTGGACTGTTGTATGAATGTTGCTAGTTGTTGTTGTATTGTGTTGCATTAAGTAACTGGGTGTTGTAGCATTATAGTGTGCTTTGTTATTGTTGCTTGTTGTTGTAGGTTTGGAGGGTGTTATGTTATTGTTGCTTATAGAAGGATTAGCGGGTGTTGTGTTATTGTTACTTATAGAAGCATTGGAGGGTGTTATGTTATTGTTGCTTATAGAAGGATTAGCGGGTGTTGTGTTATTGTTGCTTATAGAAGCATTGGAGGGTGTTATGTTATTGTTGCTTGTTGTAGGTTTGGAGGGTGTTGTGTTATTGTTGCTTATAGAAGGATTGGAGGGTGTTGTGTTATTGTTGCTTGTTGTAGGATTGGAGGGTGTTGTGTTATTGTTGCTTATAGAAGGATTAGCGGGTGTTGTGTTATTGTTGCTTGTTGTAGCATTGTAGAATGTTGTGTGGTTATTGCTGGTTGTTGTGGGACTGTTGCTGGGTGTTGTAGAATTGTATACTGTTGTGTTATTGTTGCTTGTAGGATTGTAGAATGTTGTGTTATTACTGCTTGTTGCTGTAGGATTTGAGGGTGTTGTGTAATTTTTGCTTGGTGTTGTGGCATTGTATACTGTTGTGTGGTTATCGCTGGGTGTTGTAGTACTGTAGAACATAGTGTTATTGTTGCTGGTTGTTGTGACATTGATTACTTTTGCTTTACTGTCTGTGAGTGTTGTAGCATTATATAATGTTGTGTTATTGTTTGATGTTGTGGGAATGTTGCTGGGTGTTGTGGCATTGTAGGTTGTGTGATTGTTGCTGGATAATGTGGAATTGTCTACAGTTGTTTGATTGTCAGTGAGTGTTGTAGCATTGTAGAACATTGTATTATGACTGCTTGTTGTAGGATTGGACGATGTTGTGTGATTGATGCTGGGTGTTGTGGCATTGTCCACTGTTTGATTATCTGTGAGTGTTGTAGTTTTGTAGAATGTTGTGTGGTTGTTGCTGGGTGTTATAGTGTTATAGAGCTCTGTGTTATTGTTGCTGAGTGTTGTAGGATTGTCTAAAGTTGTTTGATGCTCAGTGAGTGTTGTAGCTTTGTAGAGTGCTGTGTTATTGTTGCTGAGTGTTGTAGGATTGTGGATTGTTGTGTAATTGTTGTTGGGTTTTATAGTGGCAAAGAGTGTTGTGTGATTGATGCTGGGTGTTGTGGCATTGTCCACTGTTTGATTGTCTGCGAGTGTTGTAGCATTATAGAATGTTGTGTTATTGTTTGGTGTTTTGGGAATGTTGCTGGGTGTTCTGGCATTGTAGACAATTGTTTGATTATCTGTGAGTGTTGTAGTTTTGTAGAATGTTGTGTGGTTGTTGCTGGGTGTTATAGTGTTATAGAGCTCTGTGTTATTGTTGCCAAGTGTTGTAGGATTGTCTAAAGTTGTTTGACGCTCAGTGAGTGTTGTAGCATTGTAGAGTGCTGTGTTATTGTTGCTTGTAGGATTGGAGGGTGTTGTGTTATTGTTGCTGGGTGTTGTAGGATTGTGGATTGTTGTGTAATTGTTGTTGGGTTTTATAGTAGCATAGAGTGTTGTGTGATTGTTGCTGGGTATTGTGGAATCATCTACAGTTGCTTGATTGTCAGTGAGTGTTGTGGAATTGCTGGGTGTTGTGTAATGGTTGGTTGGTGTTGTAGCATTCTGGATTGCTGTCTGATTGTTGTGTTTTGTGGCATTGAACTCTGCTGTGTAGTTGTTGCCTGGTGCTGTTGCATTAGAGTCTGTTGTGTGGTTGATGTTTTCAGTTGTGTGACTGTTGCTGGATGTTATAGTGCTATCGTCTGTTGTGTTGTTGGGGTTTGTGAGTTTGAGCTCTGTTGTGTATTTCTTGCTGGGTGTTGTATCATAATGAATTATAGTGCTATTGTTGCTAGGAGTTGCTACATGATGTTCTGCTCTGTCGGGTGTTCTAGCATTGTAGGCAGTTGTTTGATCATTGCTAGGTGTTGCATATGGCTTTGTGTAATCTGAAACAACAGCTGTTAAAAGAGTGTTAGTCTCTGTAGTTACATTTTCCAGTTTTACTGGAGGATGGGTTGGAGATGTTACATTTTGTATGTTTGTCAAAGATGGAGGACTGGTGTTACTTGTAGTATTTGCTGCTATGTTGCTTTTGGTACTTTCATTGTTTGCTGTATTTCCATCATTGTTTTTTGCTCCACTGCTTGTAAAGACATTCAGTGTAGTTACGTTGGACACTGCTAAGCGACTGGTGGAGGGTGTAACAGTAGATGTGTCGTAAGTTTTTGTTTCACTGGATGGTAGGAAACTGGTTGAAGGTACAGTTGCATAACTTGGGTGTGATTCAGTTGTAGTTTTAGTGGATGAAATTGTACCATAAGTTCTTGTTTCATTGGATGGTAGGAGACTGGTTGAAGGTACATAACTGGGGGGCGACTTTGTTGTAGTTTTAGTGGATGAAGTTGCACCATAAGTTCTTGTTTCATTGGAAGTGAAGACACTGGTTGAAGGTACATAACTGGGGGGCGACTTTGTTGCAGTTTTAGTGGATGAAGTTGCACTATAAGTTCTTGTTTCACTGGATGGTAGGACACTAGTTGAAGGTACAGTTGCATAGCTGGGATGCAGTTCAGTTGTAGTTTTAGTGGATGTAGTTGTACCATAAGTTCTTGTTTCGTTGGATGGTAGGACACTAGTTGAAGGTACATAACTGGGGGGTGACTTTGTTGTAGTTTTAGTGGATGAAGTTGCACTATAAGTTCTTGTTTCATTGGATTGTAGGACACTGGTTGAAGGTACAGGTGCATAACTGGGGGGCGACTTTGTTGTAGTTTTAGTGGATGTAACGAGGCTTGTTGTAGTTGCTGTTGTCTGCTTGTGGATTGGTCCAGTTGTAGATCCATTGTAGTTTTTTGTTTCACTCAAACTAGCTGTAGTAAACACTGTTTGATTGGTTGATATTTCGGAGTGGACCGTGGCATTCTTGGAAGATTCTGCAGCTGACGTTAAGTTGTGCATTGTTGAGTTGTTTGGTGGAGTGAAACTTGTGTTTGGAGACCATGTCAGCTGTTTTTGCTCAGCGTTTGCAGTCGTGTGGGTCACAGATGTTGGTGAAGTGAGGCTGTTAGTCTGAGTTGGGCTTGTTGTTTGAGGAACTGGAGGGCAACTGTCCGCCAGGAGAACAGCAAGAGTCTCATTAGCTTCACTGCAGACAGAAAAAACAGAAGTTAAGAGACAACTTGGTGGGATTTCATCAGCTAGCTTTGCTTATTTAGGATAATTGCAAAACAAGACAGGAAGTGTTAATTAGGAGTGCATCGATTTATTGGCACCAATTTCCTTAATTTTGGGAGATCGGCCAATACTTACATGTGAAGCTGATCTAATCTGCCTCAGCAAAGGCTTAAAAATCCACCACTGCCCTCTTCTGTACTTTTTCAGTTAACAATGGTCACCCCACTGTTACCAACTCAGCCACTTTCTTATTGTACTTAGCAAAATTTAAGACAAAAAAAAAAACTGACATTGGCCAAAATTGGAATCAGCAGGTCAGGCTTTTTAAAGATCGGTAATTGGAGATCGGCCAGAAAACTGCAATCGGTGCACTCCTACTTTTAATGGTACGTATTGAAATGGCAGCATTATGCAGAATGTAGGGCCGTAACAAAATCTAGCAAACATTAAAATGTATTACTCTTGTTAGCTGGATGTACTGTTACATCCTGTGTTGCACCTCTACGAGACTATAAGTGAAGTCTAAAAGTAAAAACTGAGTTTATTAACAGTGAATTTAACTTGTTTCTGGTGCTTTTAAATGGTGGAAATAATATTTCTTCTCTCTAGTTATCTCAAAGACGGGAAACTTAAACTCAATGAAATGAAAAAACTTTGTCCAGAATTGGTCCAAATTAAGAAAACAAACCATTTTCTATAGTTTTTATCTGGAGTTTTGTGTAAATACAAACCATTTTATCAGAGTGGAGCCAGGCTGACAAACGTCAGAGGGAAGCAGGTCAGCTTTACTCCACTTCAGGTTGGACGCCAACAGGGCGGGACCAGACAAATCCGGAGCGCCACCACACACCACTGGGGCAACAGAGAGTTTCATCAATAAATATATAAACACACGTTCATATATTATTGTTTTTGTATGCATGTGAACACAGTAAAGGCACCAACTCATTCGAGACAGTGAGCCGTCGGTCGTTATGAACTCTTCCTTGTCAATGAGGAGTTTCACAAGTTTACTGAGGGAGCAGCTGTTGACGGGTCCGGACATTTCCAGCACCACCATGCAGCTGTAGAACCTGGGAAACCGGGAAGAGACGATCATAAGCTCTGATTAACATTCCCATGTCAGGTATTCAGTGCATTTAAAATCTGTCCAGTTTTTAATCTCACTTTAATGTTTAATATCGTTGAATATATTTTATATGACAAAGATTACCTCAATGGATGATTATTTCATTTATACCAGGAAAAAAACAATCTGTACTTTTATGAAAATTTAATTTTCTCCTGGGAAAATCATAACTTACAAAACACAAGCATAAAAAAAATTATTTGACAACATGAAGTAGGCTAAAAAGTAAAAAAGCGGCATATTGTGGATAAAAGTCAATAAATTAGAGTCTTTTTCAGATTTAAATTACCTTTTAAAAACAACAACCTTCAAGAATACATTAAGCATAATTTTCATTAAGCCACACAATTCTGTATTAAAATATATTACATTATTCTGACATAATATTTTAAGTTAAAATGTTTTCTTTAGCTGTAAGAAGAAATTAATGTAAATAACAGCTTAAAATATCTTTCAGTGTAAATAATCAATATATTCACTTGAATTAAGAATTGAGTTAATAAAGTAAATTAAATTTTCATTGATATTAGGTTTTTTTTTTAATTGCATAAAAATTGCATAAAATATCGAACATGTCTTTAAAAGAAAAGCAAATGTTTACCTCCGATTAATTTCCCCGTAACATTCCAGATGAGTGCCCTGGATAAAAACAAACACATATAGTATGATATTTTTCACCTTGTAGATGTGTAATTTAAGATTATTTGCAGTAAAATTTACCGTGTGTTTTGTTACGATGTCTGAACAGTTTTCCCCCCTGAAACAAACAGTAGTTTGTATATTTAGCTGTTAACCACGTTATATAATTAATAATGGATGTTCTGGTCAAACAGGTTAAACATTCAATAATTATAAAAACTTAATCTGGTGAACAATTCAGAGCAAGTTATTTAATTTGTAGAGTTAAAAGTTGTCACTTACTGTAAGTTCGGTGTGCACACTGAGAGGATGTTAGATTTTAACAACTATCAAACGAGCAGAAAGTCAGTTTCAGAGGATATTTAATGGAACGAATAATGAAAGTACAATAACTTTACATACCAAGTCTCTGAGGTGGATAACTGTCATATTACTGGTGATTTTGATTTTTATAGCATAAAGCTGCCCTGAAAACAGAAAGAGGGATGAGAGATGCATAATGCCTGGTTCACATTCTCACCTTATGATCATAAATTCATAAATAATCATAAATAACATTATATTGGCATATTGGGGCCTTTGTAGGCAGGAAAAAATGAGTAAAATTTCACCAAAAAAACTCAGAAATTCTCTAGGAAAACTCTAGGAGTTTCACAAGAGGAAAACGCTAGAAAAAAACCTGAAATTTTGAGGTTTGTGTCAAAAAATTTCCACGAAAAATAAAAAATTGTAAGTGTGAAAAGTCAATTCGTCTCAGAAATCTTCTAGAAAAAACTTGGAAAATTCTGAGTCTGAAAAGTCAAAAAAAAAAAAAAAAGTTTGGAAATGTTGAGATTGGTGTCACAAATTTTCTGGAAAAACATGGAAATTTCTAGGTCTGAAAAGTGGAAAGAGTGCTAGAAAAAACAGACAATTCGAGATTAATGTCATACACTTTCCAGAAAAAAACTGAAATTTCTAAGTCTGAAAAGTCGAACATTTCCTCAGAAATTCTGAGATTCATCTCAGAAATTTTCTAGAAAAAATTTCTAAGTTTGAAATGTCAAAATATTGCTAGAAATTTTTTTTTCTGGAAAAACATGGAAATTACTTAGTTCCAAAAGTTGAAAATGTTCCACTTTAATCTGCAATGGTTTTATTACACTGTTGTACCAACACCAGTAGTCAATAACTGGAGGAAAATCCAACATTGTTTTCAAAATTTTGCTGCAGATTTTTAGGTCATGCTGTAGGAAATCTAGAGGATTCTTGCTGCTGTTTTCAAAAAGTGAAGCGTTGTTTGGACAAATATTCCCTCTGATTTGTACTTTTCTATGATGTGTAACCAATTAGCATCTTAAAAGCTCAAATAATGAACCATCAGAACTGTTGCTATATTGTTTCATAATTTATCCTGAATAACCTGGGAACAACCTGAGAATGTAGTGACTGAACTATGGAGAATTTATACCTGAAAGTTTGATTCCTTAGTAAACCAAAAATAAAAACCACAGGAATAAACACAAAACGACGCCCAACGTTGATTTTAACTTCTCTAACAAAACAAAAACCAGGATTAAAGATATTTCTCTTGTCTTACTCTCAGTTTCACAGAAAGCAGAGCAGTTGCAGAAACGAGGCACCGTCCCTGAGAAGCAGAAAAACCTTGATGAGAAACATCAGCGGCAGCAGTCGATTTGTTCTGGCAACACGGCAGAATAAATGACACAAACCGCTGCAGGAGTTTGGCGTCTGTTGTGGAGCCTCCACAGAGTTTGTCTCTAAGACAGAACTGGAGGAGAAACGTGTGAAACACAGAGACTGAATTAATCAAACCAAGTGAAACTGGAGTGGCTGCTCACCAGGAGATGTCAGAGGTCCTGTTCGACCTGCAGATTTCATCCAGAGACGACGTGGACGTGCAGCGCACAAAGTCACCACTAGAGGGCAACCCGTCCTCACAGAGCGTTCTTCCTGATGTGGAAGAAAAACAGCAAAATCTTTCATTTTTCTATTATCTTAATCAATTTTCTCACAGATTTGGACCAGACTGAGTTTGATCTTACTCACATTTGCTACTGAATGAGTTGAATGTTTGTGTGTAAAGTTATAGAGCTAGTGTTTACATAAAGGTGGATGTGTTTCCATGTCCAGTTTGCATGCATGCATAATGTTTCATGTTCGCAGAACAAAAGCTAAATGTTAATTTGGGGAAGTGTGTGCCAAACGCTGCATTTCATTTCACAAACTGTTGGAGAAACTTCCAGAACTGTTCTCTGTTGCAATTCAAGCTTAGGAACTAATTTACAGTGAAGTCCTGCTGCTCCAACATATGAACAGTTTTGTGACTCAAACGATCAAACTTTGCTTTATTTTGGTCACACAGCTGGAAACATCAGCGGCAGCAGTCGATTTGTTCTGGCAACACGGCAGAATAAATGACACAAACCGCTGCAGGAGTTTGGCGTCTGTTGTGGAGCCTCCACAGACTGCAAAAACACAAAACCTTTCCAAGTGTCTTCGGTTTAGTTTCTAGTGCAAATATTTTAGTACAGTTGAAATAAGAGAAAACTACCTTAAAAGTAACTTTACAGCAAAATATAGTTATGTTATAAGTGAAACAATGTAACCTGGACCAAAAGTCCAGGTTACATTAACATATACATTAATATTGATGAAAAACATCAATATTAAGGAATTGTTGACATAAAACAAGCTATTTGTTCTTGCTGAAAAGTTATCTGTAACTTAGTTTTCTCTTGTTTTAAGTGTACAAAGATATTTGCAGTAGAAACTAAACCAAAACTGCTTGGTAATATTTTGTGTTTTTGCAGTCCAGACATAAATGATCAGAAGTTTAGAAGTTGCATCCTTGATAAAAGGTGTTTGAATTCTCCTAAATGCCTTAGGAAGAAGCTGTTGTGCTGCCTTCACTACCGCAGGAAATCCCAACTCATCTGTCATTTTTTACAAGTGTTTAAAAACTTATAACCTCATGGAGGTTTTAAAATTAAATAAGGAAAGAGAAAGTGGAAAATAAGTAATTGTACTCATGTTTTCTCAACAATATTTGTAATAATTTATTGTATTATTTGTATTTATGATCTGAACCTTCAGAGCCACATAAAGACGGTTACAAAGTCAGCCTTCTATGCATCACAAATCTGGAACAAACTTCCCAAAAACTGCAGAACTGCTGAAACACTGAGTTCCTTTAAATCAAAGTTAAAAACAAACTTGTTTAGCTGATTTTGAACCGTAATAAATGAAACATTAATCAATATATTTGAGGGGTTTTGATTTAATTTTTGTTACTCGTTTCTTAATTGGCAGCTGCATCATGTTTTTATTTTTGTGTTTTTATGATATAAATCACTCTGAACTGCCTTGTTGATGAAATGTCCTGCAGAAATAAATTTAATAGACTTATTTTCCAGTCATGTTCCTGTAACACGTTTGAAACATTTAAAATCTCTGTCAGACTCACCGACTCTCTCCACGTTCCCGGTGATGTTTGCCTGCAGCGCCCCTCTGGCGCGCTGCAGCACGTGCTGCAGGTCGCACGGCGACACCGCATGGCTGAGGAGCAGCAGCACGTTGCACAACGTCTGGCTGCAAAACAAAATGCATCCAAACCATTACGGGGAAACACTTACCGGCGTATTTTCAGACACCTAAACGGACTCATCGTTACCTTTCAGTGGCAGCAGCTTTTGCTCTGCAAGTCACTTCCATGACCTGAAATGACGACATTTTCTGGTTTGCAGCAGTGAAAAGTAGAGACGTGTTGCTATGTTTGGGGAGAAATCTCACCTGAAGTTGTCCGTTAGCTTTACAGAAGTGGCCGAATCCTCCCTCATTGCTGGTGTTTTTACAATCAAAAGCTTCTGACACCTGAGTGAAAGATAAATGGAGTTGGTTTCCATCTGCAGCTGAAACTGTAAACCAGGACGTTTAAGGTTGTTGTGTAATTAAATTGTGTTTCTTTCGTCATTTATTGCTGTATTTCTGCAGCTAAAGGCAAAACATCTGCAAAAACACAAAAGGTCGGCGTGCTGAGCTGCCTGGCTCGCTGCAGGTTTGTTCCTCATTCCTGAAAGCTGTGATCCAATCGAGAGGAAATGTTTTTATTGAGAACATTTTTCTTCTTTATTGAATCATGAAGCTGAATAAAGACAAACAATCTGAAGCCTGCAGTGTTTGGTTTTGCTTCAGACCGCTGCATGCCATCACATCTTTGTATTTTTGTCCTAAATTTGGTGGTTTTGTCTTGAAACTTTGTCTGAAACCTGCTGTGACCAGCGGATTTAGGGAACTTTGACCCGTTTCAAAAGGGTTTGAAACAGAAATTAACTTTAAATTTTAACGTCTCTTAATAAAACCACTCAGGTTTCCTAATAAACTATCAGTTGAGCATCATAAACAAGTAAAGAACAACTGATTTTTATAAACTGAGCTATAAATAGATAAAACAATTAGTAGGAACTCTTGCTCTCTAATACCAAGAAGCATTAAAGGAACATTTCCAAGTTTTTTTCATTGCAAATTATTCCATATTTCTTCTTTTTAACATTTGGCTTTGCTTCAACCTCAAACCCCAACATAAGACTAATTTACTGAGCAGCTTGAAGCGAAGCTGGTTAGTAATCAGCACTGAGATCATCGAACTTAAGGCACCTTAGAGGAACGTAGCATTTTATTTGAAGGGGTGAGAATAACGTCTGTTATGAATGTTTACGGCTGCTGTGAAGTGTAACTTGGGAAATAATGACACTTTTAATGTGTCATCATTTATTTATTCTCCTACAATCGCAGAAGTTCAAATATATTTGACAAAAAGTCACCAGAGGTTCTGTCACATCAGCAAAATTAAAGTTGTACAACGTTATAGCAACAGGTATATTTTTCCTTCCACTAAGTAAATGCACTGAAATAAAAGGTAAATTAATTTTATTTGTATTTTTTTCAGTTTTTTTTACAGAAAAGGAGGAGCAGAGCGGTAAATGTCAGCAGCTGTTGGGTAAGATTGCCGCTAAGCTCCTAGCAGAGCAGGAATGTGCTGCTGATTTGGTTCTGGTGAGCCCAGTTTATGGGAAAGTGTCATTTACAGGAATTAAATGTGAGATTCAGCGCTTCAGAAACCCATCGACACGTGCATGACGTTTTCCTTCTCACCAGATTACTGAGGTCCTGTTCGGTTTTATTGCTTTGCTCAGATTTCACACTCATGGGAATCCAGTAGTAAGCATCTAAAGGACAAAAAACACACAGAGCTGCAAAAATGTTCATTTAAAAGGAAGAGATTGGACAAAAGTGAGTGATTCTTACTTTTGTTGGAACATAATTGACTGATGTTGCAGGTGACTAGAGTTCCTGAAAGACAATAAATGAAAACATTTTGTTCTTTACATGAAAAACTCACTTGCTTTCGTATTTACGCGCTGAATATTCGCTGAATGTAAACCAACCTGATGTGAATAATCCTGCAGTTGTACTTCGTTCTGCAGGCAGAGCTGTGATTGGATGAACGCTGGTGCTTAGTGCGACCTGATTGGCTGGACTTTTATCAGGTGTTGTGGTCCTCACTGCTGCTGGAGACGTGATGTCTGAGGAACCGGTCTCTGAAATAAAACAAATCAGTCAAACTGTGTGACTGTGTGCAACTTTAATTTGATGGACGTTGCAGCAGCAGTGGCGGTCCTAGCGTGTTTGGTGCCCCGGGCCCACATGCCCACCATGACGCATCACCTAAAAGTCTGGCAAAAAGTGTCCAGACTTTTTGCCGAAAATTGTCGACTAAAAATTAGTCGCAGGACAAAAAAAAAAAAC
Organism: Poecilia latipinna; assembly: GCF_001443285.1. Lineage (NCBI taxonomy): Eukaryota > Metazoa > Chordata > Actinopteri > Cyprinodontiformes > Poeciliidae > Poecilia > Poecilia latipinna. The sequence goes on from NW_015114133.1 coordinate 135,857, forward strand.
AACAACATAATATCAAGCAAATAAAGTAGATATTTATTGTAGATCCAAAACTTGAAAGGGATTATTACGACATTGCATTAGATTAAAAAAAACCTCTGATATTTTGTGATTAATCTCAGATATTTTCTAGAAAATTTCCAACATTTTAAATTCATACTTTTTTTGTAGAAAATTTCTGATATGTAAAAGTTAACGGTTTTTTTCTTTGTAAATTCTGCAGTAGCGCTAACACAGTTTTCTCTTTTATTTTCTCCATTTATCTTTGTCTGATATTAAAAACTGTTCAAATATTTAAGAAATCTGTAGGTGAAGAAACTTCTTCCTGTTCTCACTTCCTGTAGCAGCTAGCTTTGCAGCTATGCTAACATTAGTTTGTAAATGTAAAGAAACAGCTAGTATATTTTAGGTTTTAGCTGTAATTTCTGTGCTCTTCTTTCAGAATAGTGCAGCAGACAACATGTTTGTTCCCCACACAGGAAAAAAAACATTCTTTGTGGCTTCTGGAAATTTTCTGCGGCGTTTCGTTGCTACATCCGTCTGCTGCCACTTCCTGTGCTGAATAGTGAAAACTGTTGCTATTTGGTGGTCAAAGTGGGTCTTTGCTGGAAAACAATGACCACCTCCGCTGTAAATCACAAAAGAAAGTCTCCTTTCTGAAGATGACAAAATAAAAAATGACAAATTAGTTTCTTATAACATGAACTATTGTTTGTAAAGCGTTGTTATCCTCAGGCAGTGAATCCTGTGTTACTGCTTGGTAGGACAGAAGACACAGGTCTCCTCCCGTCAATAATCCGATACCAGAACCATCCCTTATATATTTTACATCATGTTTACAAAAGCTGCAGGTTCTGCAGAATCACAAGTATACGCTGCTTTGTGTTGGTCCCACATAACATGTGAATAAAATGTGTCATAGTTTGGTGTGTAAGTAAATTATTTTGTTGCTAACAATAACATTTTTGCCTTCTAAATTAATTTTCTTGATCTACGGAGTCATTAGGATGATGTCCAGACATTATAGAAGTTACCACAAATGAAACTTAAAAAAAAGTATATATTTGTTGAAACTGTCACCATGCTGAGACAGATAATCTGTAAAAAAAATCAATTTCCTCCACCTCCTCCCTGACCTGCTATTGCAGTCTGACGAAATGCGCAAAAACAACCAATCAGAGCCAAGAGGCGGGTCTTAGTGCTATAAATCAACCACGTGAACGCGCTGTTAAATGTGCTAATGGTGGAGAAATAACTCAGTTACAGGAATAACTCTACTGACAGGAAGCTGTACATGGTCATGATTGTCAGCGCTAAAATCCGCCTCTTGGCTCTGATTGGTTGTTTCTAGTCATCACTGGTAGAAGGAGGATACTTGTAACAAACATGTAAATAATGTTTTTTCAGAAAATAACATTTTTTTTTATATTGTCATTAAATATTGACAATATGAAAGTGAAAAACACAGAAAAACAGCCTAATTGATTTCCTTCACCATTTTTCACTTACAATTTCATATTTTTGTAAATGACTCTTCAAAGTATCCAGTTAACTTCCTTTTATACAACGCTGCTGCTGCAGTAGCTGCTGCTGCAGTAGCTGCTGCTGCAGTAGCTGCTGCTGCAGTAGCTGCTGCTGCAGTAGCTGCTGCTCCGGGACTGAGTCCAAACATTTATTTTTAACATATTCCACAGAAAGCTAGTTACCAATTAAAGTAGACTTCCTTTTCTGAATGAACAAGCTCTTGTTCACAAACTTTCTGAACAACTGACTGTACGAACGGCTGTAAACTACTCAATAAAACTAAACAGCTTTATGATGGAACCTGTAGTTCAGGTTTCAGACTGCAGGTTAGGTAGCATGCACTCGAATTAGTGCAGATTTTACTGCACACTCATGACTTTTTGCAGGTCAAATGAGAGACAGAGAAAATTAAACAACTTTAAGTGAAAGATTAGTGTGAAGAATTGTGTGAAAGCATAAGTATGTAATGTGTAAAGGTGAGTCTTACCTGCGGGAAACACTCGACTGCTTCCTGCTTCACTGGTAATGACTGAAACACAAGATATTGTCTTTATTTCTGCTGCTTTGCACTTAAATACTGTTATCCACTTCTATTATTTAATATTTCCCTGTTATGTCATGATTTCTTAAATAAATGTAAAGTTAAATATGAATACTTAACTTTACATTGATGCAGGGATAAACACAAATGTTCTAACTTTACTTTATTCACAAATACACATTTTTTGCAAGAGTAATCCAGCAAAAAAGTGTGAGCCAGTAATTAAACTGGTTCACAATTGGAAGAAAGGAGGTGAAAGATCCCTGATTTCAAATCTTAAAAGTGTGGCGTTCATCCATATCAGCGTAAATATGGAAGAATGCCACACTTTAATTAAAGAACTAGCATGCTAAAACATCAACTGCTAATATAAACTTCACAAATTTAACCAATATGAAACCAAGGAGAGAAAAATTGTTGAAAGAAACATCATTTTACTTCCACACTTGTTTGTGTTAGTTTATCACAAACAATGGTTGTAACGTGACAAAATGTGAAAATTCAAGATGCATCATTACAAAACATAAACAAAAAAGTCACCTGAATCCACACTACTAGCTGTAGCATTGCTTGGATTTGCATCTCGTCTCAATCTCTTGTGGTCTACAAAACAAACAGACATGCAACATTCAACATGCTCTAAAAACATGCACCGCTAAGGACTTAGAGAAGAAGGTAAATACGTTAGTTGAGGGTTTGCATGCAGTACTTTCTGTAAAACCCCAAGGATAAAACGCAGCACTGTAGAGAAACTCAACGGGACTTTGTTGTTGTCAGTAATCCGCCTTTTGAAGAACAAATGAAACCAAAGAGTGAAAGTGATTGCAGTATTGTGTTGGGGACTTGGTGAAATAAAAGAGTGATACATTCAGTTTCAGCTGTTGGTGTTTTAAACTCCTAATTGTCAGGCTACCTTTAGCAGCTAGCTAAGCTGAGCGCTGTCACTAGGTAGTGCATCAACTGAAGTTTCAGCTGTTACTTATTTTTCCACAATCTTTACCAGTAAAGAGACCATACACAGTTCCAGGAGTTACTTGTACTTTTACTGAAATTACTCTTTTAAGTTTCTGCTTTTCTAACCAGCTGTACCACGCTAACATGCTAACAATAGCATATAAAGAGGAACAAACAGAGATAACTCATGCTGGGTTAGTAAAAGTATTCTGCTTGGTAACTTAAGATAAAAAGTGAGGTCAATTATTAATATTAAATTAATACAGTTTTAGTTGCATCTGTTATTTTTGTCCTTTCTTTCCTCAAAATTAGCTAACTCCAAATTAGCTAGCACTGTTTTCTACTAGCTACTAGCTTATTTTAATTGTCATGTTTAGCTAACACTTATTGTGTTTATGCATACTTTACGAAATGTTTGTTTTGTTTTTCATTTAATAATTAACAATGTATTTGGTGTTTGTTTAAAAAAACGTAGATTTGAAGTTGCTGCTTTTACATCTGAAACTAAAAACATGAGTTTAGTTATTGTAATAAATCAACTGAGCCTTATATTTTGTGTTATTTGGTATGTTTTAATATTCTATAATTTTGATACGGTATTTATTTTTTATTTTAAAATCTTAAAGTTTGAACGGGATTAGAAGAAAGACGAAGAACTTAGCTGTAGCTAAATTAAATGTTCCCTACATGAATGCCTTATTTAAACTGGAACATCAGTTGCATTCATGTAAGATGAGTTAATCTGAAAAATATCCTGCTTTCAGTTACAAATGCAGTTCAAACATTAGTAAAAAGAATCTGTCATGCATGTGAAAGTTAATAAATATGCCTGTTCTTCTCACCACATGGAAGAGAATGGTCCGTTTCTTTGGCGTTGGGACTGGTAACATCCCAGTGGTCTCCATCCCAGCCAGTCACAGTTCCGTCCTCGCAGGACCTGTGTTCACCCAGGTCTGCCCACATGCGGAAAAGGTACAGCTCCACCTTTCCCACGGCACCTCCAGGTGACCGGTTTCTCTGATGGCAGCCCAGCCACAGGGAACCAGACGGAGGGATGGCCTGAGCGATGACCGTCCTCTCTGCTACCATGACGTGATCAACCTGGAGCATTTAGACAGACACAGTTGGTAGCTCCTCACAGCTAAAGGTTTGATCTTCAGAAAAATGCTATTATCAATAGAAATTATTCAATATTACTGTGCTAAAATTAAATGAACATTAGCTCATCCCATCTCTGAAGTCTACAAATAAATCTACTCAAGGAAGAGAAGAATTACTCAAGTAAAAAAGCACTAAAGCTACTCTTATAAGTACATTTTTTCCCAAAAAGTTACTCAAGTAAATGTAACGAGTACTACCCACTTTGGTGCTAACAGTAGCCTATTCATGCTAGCAAGCTTAACGTGATATCGGCATTAGCTAGTCATCATTTAGCTAATATTACCTGCATCCAACGGCATTAATCAACTATCAACAGTTAGTTTGAGGGAGAAAACGGTGAAATTTTCTTTGCCTTTTGATAATATTGCTGCCATGATTCTAACACACACCTGCGCAGCTCCGTCGCACATTTTAGGGCTCATGATGTGTTTAAAGGCGGCTCGGAAAAACACGTTACGACATGTTAGCAACATTAAACAGTTAATGTTAGGATTAAACAGTTTAAAAAAAGTGCGGGGGACAGAGGGCGCAGATGCGGGAAGTGCGGGATATACATATACAAAACATCATAAGTATGTTTTGTTGAAACATGTATTATTGAACTGTAATGACGATTTGTTTCCTAAAGTATCTTGAGATGACGTGATTAAATAAGCTTAGCTGAATTTAATTGAAAAGGCCAGAGCACAACAACAAAAGCTTAAATGGAAGTACAGTAATGCTAAAATGGAAATTATGCTAAAAGAGAAGTTATGATAAACTTGCTAGCTTAACTTCTGTAACTTAATAACACAACAACACAAGCCACAACTATACTAAAGTGGAAATTATGCTAGCATAACTTCCTTTCTGGCTTTTTGTTGTTGCGTTGTGACTGTTGCTGTTATGAATTTTGCACTTTGTTTACCCTTCTGGGCCACTGTACATATCGTTTTTGTCAATATGATAAAATATAACTATTGGATGGTTTTAGTTTCTTTCCATGAATCCCCCAAAACCTTTGGAAAAAAGACAGAAACTGTTATCTTGCAAAAGATTATCCACCTTTCTATCAAAATCTGTTGATATAAGATCTAAACAAGAACATACCAGGATTTCTTTAAATTATTTGGATAATGGAGGAACCGTTTTAGGCCACTCTCAAACTTATTTTAGAGAACTTTTTACCAGATGAGCCCCTAAATGTTTTGATAGCTAATTGTTGCTAAAGATTCAATGTTTGAATCTTCAAAGCAGTAAAATTTAAAATGAAAGTCCTCCAGTTATTGACTGGTATCCCTTACATATTACTTTAAAAAGGAAAGTGTGTGAAATGAAATATTTCCATGGCACCAGGATTTGTTACACCTCAAAATTATGCTCTTCTATAAGTTTTTCCTGCAAGATCAGGTTGATGTTGTAGCACGATAAATCCATGTTACTTTTGCTTTGGTGACAAATTTGTTTATCAAATTTACCAGAGCTAAATGCTACAGTGGATTGAGCTGCAAACACATTTTAGTATTATGTAAAGTTGAAATATAGTAAGCCACATGTCTTCCCACATATTTGTGCTCAACTTGTTAGCACCTGTAAGCTAGCAGCTAGGTTGGATGTAATAATGCAGAGGTTTAAGCTAGTTAGCCTGCCAAGCTAAAACTGTAGAGCTAATTTGTCTTTTGACCTTTTATAAAGTCTTACTTTTTTGCCAATTACTCAAACACTTGTTTCACCAGTTGTTAGCATTCAGTTTGTTAGCAAACACAGCAAAAACACAAAATCTTTTGGCCTAGTTTCTAGTGCAAATAACTTGGTGCACTTGAAATAAGACTAACTTAAAAATAACGTTTCAGTACGAAATATGAGCTTGTTTTAAATCAATAATTTATTAATATTGCTTAAAATCTACTTTTTTGTTATTAACAATGATTATTTCACTTTTAACAGGATATTTCTCCCAAGTTGTAAATCAAATAATCTGCCAATAGAACTAGTAATTTTTAATCAATATTAAGGAATTATTGACTTAAAATACAGTCATATATCTTGCTTAGAAGTTACATGTAAGCTAGTTTTCTCTTATTTCAAGTTTACTAAGAAATACTGGACCAAAAATACTGTAAAAATACAGTTTCAAGATCTTTATTGTTTCATTGTTGCTTTCAAATATAGTACATTGTTATTTGATAGTGGTATTGATCAATAGTACTCCAGGTGGCTGCTTTTTCACTATTTTTCATCAAAAATATTAATACTACAAAAGCAGCCTTAAAAAGCATTATGTAAAACGAAATACTTTTTAAAATGTGAATTAAATTGTTAGTCTTAGTAGTTTATTAGTGAATATATTGAAACAAAGCTGCAGGTTTTAGTGAATAATAATATGTAAAGACTGTAATGTAATCACCAGATTTGTAGGTCACTGTCTACGTAGGTTCAGTTCCACCTCAAGTGTGCTTGTATGTACAGTCTCCTTATTTCATTGTGTCCTGGTTTTATACCGCCCATATTATATAGCAGCAAGAGTAAACGATAGTGACAAGTGTTACTGTTGGCACGCAATTTGTCATTGTTGGTATAATTTCATTGACAAGTTTTGCAATGAGGAAAACTTCAGCACATATTTGATATTTTCCCTCCACAATTAATTATTGTTTTATTCTAATTACAAAAGAATAAAACACAAGCGCACATAGATCTACCTCAAACCAAAATGGGTTAAAGAACAGGATTTCATCATTTTTTAAAGCATATAATCTTATTTTACTACAAGAGTACTAGTTTTATACTCCTACGTGTCAAGCTAGCTTTCGCAGCTAGCTGTGCTAACACTAGCATCACATGAAGCAAGACGTTTCAGCTTTTTACTTATTTTTTCCCCCCTCTTTTATGTTTCAGTCTTAATCAATAGAGACCATATAGTTCCTTGAGTCATTGTTTTAGTTTTAGTTTGTTTGTTTTTTTGAGTTTCTGCTTTTTTGACAAGCTGTAGCAAGTTATGCTAACGATCAAGAGGAACAAGCAGGGAGAACTCATACTGGGTGAGTAAAAATGTTATGCATGGTAACTTTCAAAATAAAAATAAAAACTCAGAGTCTAATCTTATTTTACTCAGTGTTACCTCCAGGCTGAAGATATTTCTCCGTACGTCCCTCCTTAGACACACCCTGTGCCACTCCATTGGGGACATCTTGAACGGAAACCGGTGCTGGACTTGCAGTAACCATCCATAAATTGTTTTGTCGTCCCCTTCAAGAGCTAAATTGGGGTTTGGTGTCCGGACTGAGCTGTAAGAAAAGGCCACCCAGGGTCCAGGGACAACCACGCGAATATTCACACATACAGTCATCTGGGAAAGGCTTGGGATGGAGATCCTGTCCCGAAGGGCCCAGTGGTCTTCACAGCCATTTACTACTGCCTTAATGTCTCTGAGGAAATATCCGTCCACTAAAAAAAGACAGAATTAATCCAAAATTAAGGATTTTAATAGACATGGTTAGTGTTAGCGATAATATAAAGTGCTAAAATAAAAGATTGAGGTTAGCGCTGGGCTAATCGTAGCTACTAAACTTATTATCCAAGCTTGTAAAAATAGAAAAGCCCTCGGGGTTTAAACTTTATATGTCTCGTTAAAGTGCGCTAACTGTTAGCTTTCTTAGCTAAACGGCGTAATAACATGCTTTTTTTCACTTTTTCTCTGCTCTCAACCCACCTTGCAAAAACATAAATGGCATTACTTATTAGTTACTCCATAGCTACCAAACTTTCTAGCCTCTAATCACAAAAAATTTTTATATGAGCCATTTTGTGGAGCTTGCAAGCATTTTTATGGAGTCAGTTATAACATGCTGGTGAAAGCATTCATGCTAATGCTAGCCTGATAACTAAAATAAGCATTTCAGCTAATTCTTCCAATAATAGCCATGTTTATAATACTGAATGGAGTAAGTCAATATTGGTCAACCTGATAGTGATACTCCACATGCTACATTTTAGCTAACCTTAGTATTGTTGCTAATTTTCATCATCACAACACCTAAATTGTTTCTGACTGATGTGTACACTTTGGGACTTCAGAAATTTAAAATGTTTTGGCCAGAATATTGGGGTAAAGAACTGATGCATGTCTCCAACAGACATCATCCAGATGGATGTCTGGATGATGACCCAGACATCATCCAGACATCTTGGACATCATCAGATGTCAAAATGGGCTTTCCAATAACCCTAAGCAATGCTAAAGTGGTTACCAAGTGGCTAAAGGGCAACAAAATCAATGTTTGGCCATCACAAAGTCCAGATCTCAGAGAATTTGTGGGTAGATCTGAAAAGGTGTTTGTGTGAGCGACTTGGCCTACAAATCTAACCCAGTTCCTCCAGTTCTGTCAGGAGAAATGGGCCAAAATTCCTGCCAACTATTGTGCGAAGCTTATGGAACGAAACCCAAAACATTTGACCCAAACAGTTTAAAGGCATCGCCACCAAATGCCAAGAAAATTTTGGAGATGTAAATAAATAAATCCCTGATACATTCCTGCTCCCAGTATTGTGGCATTTAGCCAATAGAAATAATGTTGGTAATTCTAACTGGGCGTTTTCTCTGATTGAACTTCAGATTGTGCGTAAAAAGCTGTCTTTGTTTTTATTTTTATTAAATTCCTGGTCATATGAGCCACAGCTAGAAAGCTACTTTTCCTACTGAGTTCAGGTTGAATAAGGGATTTGCCCATGGGAGCTATCTATGCAAACAGTGCTGCGCGCCACTAGAAAAATCGAGTGAAATTAAAATTTAAAAGGAAGAACACATCCAGTATATCCAGTGTCATCCCCCACATTTAGAACACAGTAACTCTTTATTTTTTTCTCAAAGGTAAATATTCATGTCAATTCAAATTAATAACACTGAATTGACAACTGTCAATGGGTGCATTGATGAATGGACGCTGTTTTGTGTCCATGGCAACAAAAAACCCTGCCAGACAATAATGAGGGATAAGTTCAGGAGTCTCTGCTAGTTCACACTCAGATCTGTTTTTCTGTGAAATCGGATTTTTTTTGCGTAGTTCTAAAATAATCGGTAAAACAATATTTGCCATGTGTATGTGATCTCCTGTGTGAACTTCAGGCTACCTTAAAATGTCCCGCATGCGCAGTAGAGGGCGCAATGACGTCACACATACGGCGCGAATGTTTTTCCAACCGCCATAAAGAAGAAGAAGAAGAAGAAGAAGTGCTCAGTGTTTGCGGAAGTAAAGGTGGATGCTAATGGTGGAGCTTAGCTTACGATTTTAAAGTTGTGGTCCGACCGGAACCAGCACATTAACAGCTCAGTCCTCATTATCGTCCGCCATGTTTGTTGTTTTTCTTCCCGCTTGAGCGGATCAGAACCAGAACAGTGACGTTTGTCGAGTATCAATGACGTTAGGTTGGATGAATACGGTCAGAGCCGCACAGATTCAAATCGCATAAAAGATCAGATTCGTATCGGATTTATAACCTCAAATCCAAATTGTTCTGGGTCGGAATCGAAAGAATCCGATACAAGTTGTTCAGACTGTCATAAAAAGATTCGATACATGGAAAAACCGGATTTGGATCACTAAAGGCTGCACTGAGCATAGCCTTATTTGCTCTAAAACACCAAGCAAGCTTTATTTTGTCAGTTGCTACACAAATAAAAGTGCTTTACATAGATCAGGAGAACTTTCTGCGGAAGAGACAGATTTCCATAATATTGTAAACATTCCTGTATGCAAATATAAATGCAATACGTTGGGTTTTCAGGTTAAACTTTTTTCCCAGGTGTTTTATTAATTGTACATAAACTTTTGCTCACCTGTGGGTGGAGCGGCTGCTGCCAGGAAAAAGAAGATGACTGGATGGAAACAAAGCCGCCTTCTCCATGTTGCTTCAAAGAAAAGGCCAAACATCCTCCTGGAAACATTACAACATAATATTTCCAACTCTTTATATTTCTTCCCTCCTTTAACTCTCAGTTATGTAATAACATTCAAATCAATGGTCACGTTTTTTTGTTTTTGCATAGCTGGAACCGTTTGCTCAGCAGCTTCCTCTTTTTAAGCTTTTCCTCCATTGTAATCGGTGTTTCTATAAATGGTCAGAGCTGTGGGAAGCCTTTTTCACAGCTTGAAAGATGAAACGGTTGAATATTATCCGCGCTTTTGTCTGAATGAGGTTCTTGACTTGAGGGCCGGGGAGGGGAGGACACTGGGGAGTTGGGTTACACCTCATGATATTCACACCTTTCAAAGACAACTTATTGTTTCTAGTACAGTTAGGCTGCTACACATCTCAGTTCACACTTTTATGCAATGCTTGTATGTGGATTCTGGGTATTCAAAATGTTTAACTATGTTTGTTCTAACATGGAAATGAAATATGGCAGATACAGTGACTTGAAAAAGTATCAACACTCCTTTATTATTACATTTCTAAGCTCCAAAAACCTTTTTTCCCCCTTTGGTTGGTTGTTTTTTTGGACGCAATTCCAACTTGATTGTTTATTTCTAGAAAAAATATAAACAAAACAAAAACTAGATCTTTCTTACAACTTAGATGAAAAATAAGTTATCTAAATCTGATCTTACAAGTTCAGGAAGTGATCAAAAAGCCATTTTACAAAACCTTCTGTTGTTACACCGGATATTTGACAAGCATAAAACATTTCCACCATGTTCGCCTTTGTGTTCTTAATTTAATAAATTAACATGAAGATTTAAAAGTTAACAAAGTAATACCAACAATTGTAATTACCAAAAAAAATTCACCGATTTTTGTATATTTTAACTGCACAAATAAAACTAAATTGATATGTTATTTAAATTACATTCTGTCACATTAGAACAAAAAAAACTAATGCATTGTTGTAATTAATATGATTAACAGTTTTTCACATTCATTTACAAATAAAAATCTAAATTGCACACACTTTTGATTATTTAGCTTACCTCTCAGCAATAAAAAAGTTAATTTATTATCACCAGAAATTTGTGTTGTTGTCCTTTCTTTTCATAATTGAAAACTACTTTGTATTTGTATTTTACACAAATCCAAATTAAACAACAGTAGAGTAAAAGTTTCGATTTTTATGCTGGAGTAAAAGTACTTTAATTAAGATATAAACTATTTAGATCATATTAACACCCTGAGCAAACAGAACATGCTAACTAGCATGCTAACACAGCTAATTGTTGTGATTTGAAGACAAGAGATGTTTTAGAAAACAACTTGTCAACTCTTTAGGGGTTTTTTGAAGAATTAAAACGTTTGCCAAAATAATTATTGTATTCTCTATAAAAACACATAAAGAACCAAATTTATAATGAGTGTCTGGTGATAAATTATTTCTGTGACTCTGATTTACTTGAACTTAAAGGTTTTTTAATGATTATATTAAAACAGAAGCTGGGATCTTGCCATAACATTGGAAAATGAAGAGCATTTTAGGGAACAAATCTTTAAAATGTTTATTTTCTTTTAGACTCACGTCTGTTTTTGTGTTGCGCAGAACGTAGCTGCCTGTTATGTAAACACAGGATTCAATGCAGTTCAAAATGTTCAATCTTATAAAATCGATTAAATTTTGGAAATTAAACTTTTTGCACTTTGTGAGTGAATTTTCATCAGTGCAGACAGAGCACCTGCATAGAATAATATGACTTAAGGTAACTTTAAAGTAACTTTGCATTCATTATTACCAAATAACTAAAAGTTGACTTAGCATTAAAAGTGTCATTATTCACTAAATAAGGCAAAATTTACACTTTTAATGGACTTTTAATTCAAAATTTTAAAGGAACTTTGCATTTAAAATGTCATTATTTAATGAATGACAGTTTATAACAGTGCTATGTCAGTCTTAACCCTTCAAATAAAGTGTCACCAAATACTTTACATCTGCTTCTATAGATTTAGTGAATTTTCATCAGTGCAGACAGAGAACCTGCATAGAATAATATGACATAAAGTAACTTTATTATTGCACCATTAGAGTAAAATACTTTAAATTTGTTTCCATAGATTTTCTTTAGATATCTGTATTCTGAATGTATGTTTATTCAAGACTCGGTACTAAATGAGCTTCTTGTTTGGGGCAAAAAGGCATCAAGAAAAAAAAATTATTTAAATCGTGCAACTCGTCTAGGATCTCATTTGGACCAGTTTTCTCACCCACTTTAGGTTCTATGGGTTCTATATCTATGATACAGTTCATCAAGTACAAAACAAGTAGGGAATTAATTACCTTTCATGTCATTTCAAAGTTAAAGTTATTTTCATGGCTGAACACCAATAAGTCCAGATTATTTAGTCTCCTCACATCATGAGGTCGGCAGCAGTGATTTACATTCTGCACAAACTTTGGTGCAGATGGAAAGATGTGTCACATTTTAGAATATTTTTATAATTCCTACCACTAAGTCTTGACATTTCTTAACATTTTGAAGTGTTGAAAGGCTAATCTAAACATATATGCAAAAACATATTCAGGACAAAGTTTGTTGGCTGGATTTTAGAGACTTGAAGGATATTTTTGGTTTTGTAACGCTGTCCCGTATTGTGTTTAAATTAAATCTTCGCACATCAGATAAATGTTATTCTCTTTTGATCAAAATCTCCCTGCATAAAAAGAGATTTACTTTCTTTATGCTTTAATGTCACAGCTAAATATTAGAAAGATATTTAAGATAACCTGCCCTGAAAAACAGATTTTATCAAATATTTCCGTCTATTTTCTAGTGCAAAGACAAAACTAACTTATAAGTAACTTTTCAGCAGGATATATGAGCTTCATTAAGTCAATAATTCATTAATATTAATGAAAAAGTATGTTTTACTGGCAGATTATTTCACTTATAAATATTGTTATACTCCTATTTTTTCATTAATATTAAGGAATTACTGACTCCTATATGTTGCTATAAAGTTACTTTTGTCTTATTTCAAGTGTACAAATAAACTAAAAATACCTGGTAAGATTTTATGTTTTTGCAGTGTAATGCTTTGAGATTATCTTTTGTTGACAACATAAAATAATCTGTTCCTTTTCTACTTTCCCCTAAATTTCTCACCTACATATGAAAAAGTTTTGAAGTTTTACAAACTTCTTACCTGATGGTGTTTGTCTGGTTGTCTATGAGTTAACCTTTGAACCCTACGGAGGAGGACTTGATATCTTCTCTCCGGTTCGCACACGTCTCTCCATCTTCCCCGTCTTCACACGTCTAGGATGAATCCAAGTTTCACACGCTCCACGTTTCTCCTGAGTTTCTCTGTCCAGGATCCACCTGCGTCTGAGCGGCGATGTGGTTCAGCAGGCGGGAGGCTCGTTTGAGAGAGAGCTGCGTTCAGGAAATCAGAAATCCTGAAATGCAAAATCTGCCTGCAGGCCACTGGGGGCAAAATAATGAAACACACCCAGAGAGGGAGGAGAAAGAGAGACAAGGAGGACAACACGTCTGTCTGTCTGTCTGTCTGTCTGTCTGTCCTGCAAAAACTAAATATTGTCTCATTTTTCTTCTTTAGAGAGCAAATATCTTCGTACACTTGAAATGTAAGACAAAACTAACAAGATATAGAGGCTTATTTTAATATTGATGAAAAAGTCTTAGTTCCACTGGTAGATTATTTAATGTACAAGATATTTTTCCCATATTAAAAGTGAAATAATCTGCCAGTAAAATTACAACTTCTTGTTGATATTAAGGATTAACTGACTTAAAACAAGCTGCTGTATCTTACTGAAAAATTACTTGTTAGTTTTGTCTCCTAGAAACAAAACAAAAATACTTTGTAAGATTTTGTATTTTTAATTATTTACCTTTAAAACAAAAATACAAAATCCTACTAAATATTTTTGTCCAGTTTCTGGTGCAAATATATTATTATACTCGAAATATTAGACAAAACTAACAAGTTATTTTTTTTTAGCAAAATATAGCAGGTTGATCAAACTATATTGATGAAAAATTACTTGTAAATTTAATTTATTACAATAAATTTTTCCTGTATTAAAAGTCAAACAATTTGCCAGTAAAACCAGAACGTTTTAATCTATTTTAAGGAATTATTGAGTTAAAACAAACTCCTGCATCTTGCTGAAAAGTAATTTATTTTCTTATTTTTAGTGTACTATATTATTTGCAGTAGAAACTAAACAGAAATGCTTGATAAGATTTAGATTTTTTCTTTCTTTCTGTATGGCTGGAAGGTAACAGCTGGTAGTACAGGATGCAGGGTCAGGCCCTTCCTTCACACGGTGTTAGCCTCTCGGCGTTGTCTCAGTGTGTGTGTGTGTGTGTGTGTGTGTGTGTGTGTGTGTGTGTGTGCGTTTGTTTGTAATACCTTGTGGGGACGATTTTCCTGACATATACTACGTTGTGGGGACCAATTGCTCCTCGTGGGGACCGGAGCCTGGTCCCCACAAGGGGAAACCCTGTTTTTGGGTCAGGGGTCAGAGTTAGGGCTAAGGTATGAATTGAGTTTTGGTTGGTTAGGGTTAGGAAAAGGGTAAAGGTCAGGTTTAGGCTGTAGAAATGAATGGAAGTCAATGGAAAGTCCCCACAAAGATAGCAACGCAGACATGCGTGTGTGTGCGTGTGTGTGTGTGTGTGTGTCGGGATGTTTGTATAAGCTACAGAATCAGTTGGAAAGAAAAAAAAAGGCAGAAAAATTCCCCATGTTGTCAAGAATGAAATGAGGGAATTCAAGTTGAGGAACCAGTCAAACCATCGTCTCCTTGGCAGGAATCAGACATGAAGTGAATCAAACAGTCAGTAGCAGCAGAGTGAAGCGCTTTTAAACAGTAAAACATTTTTAAAAATCACGCTGCACCCTCGCTTGCCTGAGGCGGGCGTGTGTTTGCGAAACCACGAGGGTTCGTGCTGTTCTTGACTTTGTCCACAAGAGGGCAGTGTTGGAAGCGGTATTTTTCCCGCTGCATATCCGGTGTCAGGCTTTGTTTTTGTTTTTTTATGGGGGGAAACGAGGCTGTGTCGGATCAGTGGAGCGCAGCTGAACTGCAGAGTTGCTGCTCCACATTCAGTGACTCAGCACTTTTACCCTCTGTCAGTTCAACACGCATAAATATTTCCAGTTTCTTTCTCCTGTGACTCCTTAAAGCAGGGGTGTCAAACTCAGTTCCGTTTTGGGCCAAATTAAGATCATAAATGCTTTTAAAGTGCCAGGATGTATTGATAAAATCTGTTCACAAACTGTTAAAATATCAGCGAATTCTTAAAATTAAATAATATTATTGAGCATCTTTTTTTGCAATAAAAATCAAAGTGTTTGTGGAACTAATTTGGAAATATTTGCAATATTTCCCCTTTGTTTATGACGGTAAATGGAACTGTTATTTTTTGCTGTATAGATCATGGACCACAATCTGACATCAATTAAAGCTAAAGCAGCTGTTTAATACAAGTAATAAAGGTTTTGACAATTTTTAAGAAAAATCTGCATTAAACTGCCAATTATAACCACAAAAATGTTTGGGGGATTTCTTGATTTTGCGTGAATTTGCTCAATAATTCTCAAGAAACTGGAGGGACAGATAAAAACTGCATTGATTTGATTGAAAACATAATATGTAAGCACACTTAGTGGAAGTCAATGTTTCAGCTGGTTTGTAGTTTTCTGTTAGTTTATCCCAGATTTGTGGTACTTCTGGTTTTAACTGAATATCTTTTGATAGACCACATTGATAATTTGAGGAAAGTTGCTCATCCTGCATCCACCATGTTTGATTGATTCATTTTTTTTCTTAAATTATCCCTGTGCACCAGATCTAACATGACATACCTTCGAAAACATTCTACTTTTGCCTCGGATATTAAAATATTTCCAAAGACGTTGCAGATAATCCAGAGGTTGTTGGAAAATCCGAGATATTTCACACATAAACTCTCTTTTGTGCCCAAACGCTTCATTGCTCAGTGACATTTTTATCATAAAGTTTACTGGCAGAGCTCCTGGGTGGGAAGGTTGTGGGTTTTTCTTTGACGGCTGTGGCGCCTACTAAGAGCCTGAACAACGGTTTCATTCAAGAACACGCCAAAGAGACGAATGTATTAACAATAGCTTGAACTCCCACGTGCACACCTTCATCTTCAGCTGCAAGGATTAACTGTTAGAGCTCGAACTCGGCTTTCACCTGCAGACAAAACACAGAGATGGAAAGAAATCAGAGCTTTCATTCACTGTTTAGAAAATAAAACACAAGAATGACGTTAAAATATGCTTAAATGTCAGGTATGTACCAGGTAACCTGCCAATTTAAATAAATTATTCTAATTCTGTCAGGATTCTTTCAGGAATCTGTTAATGGCTTTCAAAAATGTGATTAAAGGCCAACATGCAAAAGAACAAATAAAATGCAGACAAAAAGAGCACAGCAAAAAAAAAAAACCCGCATTACTAAAAGATTCCTAAAATAAAACCATTTTCTTTCCAAAAGTGATTTGAGAAAATAAATAAATGAAATAAAAAATAAAAAAAAATAACCAAAATAATTTTGCAATCTTATTAAGTGGACCCATTAATATCGCAAAGATGATTGGTCCAGGTACTGAGCCTTGTGGTACTCCATAAGGTGACCATATTTTAATTTAAAAAGAAATTACACCTGTGAAACCCTTAATTCTGACCTTAAAGAAAATCATTAATTTTACACATTTAAAGTGTGGCTTCTCTATTTAGACAGAAAGAAAAGTTAAAAAACAAACTTCAGATAGACTTTCACAAATACAAAAGTTACTTTACAATCTCTGGAAATAAGTAATAATATTAGTAATTACTGTTTTGAGTTAGAAAAATAACCTGCAAGTCGGATTTTATATCAAGTTGGACAAAACTTACTCAAAAATCTTAAATTATATTCTGAGAAAATATAGTATTTTCTTTCTAATGTTATAATAATAAAAATGAGAACTACATTAGTGCCCACAAAGTATCATCTGATCAATAAAGCTGTCAGTTCAATAAAACTCCTTTGTTGAAACAAGAGTTGAAGCATTTCTGGATGCAAAAGAGGCAAACACAAACATCACATTCTCTTATTCTGACTTTATTTGTCCAGCATTAAAGTAGAAATACTAAGTAATACAGAGGATTACCTCAGGCCACCCAAGCTGAAATTGTGCAACATGATATGGCAACAGAAAGTAAACACAGCAGTAGGCAGTAAAGGGTCGAATCTAAAGCGAGTCCTAAAGTGAAAAGTGTTTACATCCAGGCACATTTTCAATCTGTGATTGGGAGAAAACTCATTTACATGCCGCGTCGCCCCACCAACAGACAGAAGACACGTTTCATCCAGGCCTGCCTTTCTCCTTCTTATGGTCTATATTTCATATTTTTCCTGTTTAAAGAGGCAGTATTATGTATTTTCCTGACATATAGTGCCATTTTGCAGCACAATCAAGTAACTGCGTTACCTTCAAAATGCTGTATGACTTCACAGAAATTTGATTTCGTAATTTAGCGCCTTGAAATTGGGCTTCTGTCTCTTTAATTTTCTTTCTGAAACTTGGTTTTCAGGAAGTTATCACAATATGGCTCCTCTATAAACCCTTTTAACAACGTTTTTACCAGCGTTGCACTGAGAAGTGGCTCCACCAGACACGCAGTTCCATTAAGTGTTTGCTAATTGCTGCTGACTAGTCTGAAGGAGTTGAGTGGGGGAGGAGATGCACTTTGAGGGCGGGGATATGTCCGCCCAGGTGTTTTGAACAGCAGAATGGTTTCCATGGAGATTAGAGGATTTCTCTAACATGCATTAAAGAATCAAGGCAACAATCCAGGTATGTTTGTGATGAGGGAATGACATCATAACCTGATGGAAAGCTAAAAAAAGTTGATTTTACATAATACTGCCCCTTTTGCCAACCTTTCAACCGTTACGTGCTCAAACAGTGGTGATCTGGTCCACTACTCTGGTGCTGTCATTCATTTCAACACACTCCACTTCCTGTCTCTGGCCCTCTCTTCCTGGCCGATGGTCCCTGCTCTTGGAGGGAGGCAGGAAGGTGAGGAGGGTCGGCAGGAAGGCCAGAGTGTGCAGGGCCGAGCACACGGCCGTCAGAGTGAGGCAGCGAAAAAGTGTGCGGGTGAGGTTGGAGCGCACAGCGCAGATGGGTACCAGGGCAGCGCTGTAGCACACAAGTGTCTGTAGGGAAGGAATGCCGTGTCGCTCCAATGCCAGGTGAACCCAGCGAGTCCTGCTTTCACCGCGGCCCGAGGCGAAGCCGCAGAGGAGGGGGCCGCTGCAGTCCGCCGAGTGACCCAAAGCCGTGATCAGGCACAGCACCGACACGCAGTCCATCTCCACGCCCCACAAAGTCATGAAGCCCAGAACCCCAAACTGGACAGAGAGAAGGGTGAGTCCGAGCCACAGGGAGACCAGCGGCTCCACGACGACCAAAGAGGACAGACCCAACAGGAAGAGCACCGCCAGCAGTGAGTGTCTGAGGGGGGAGCTGACCGCCGTCGCGTACCGGTCCAAGTACACAAAGGAAGGGTTGAATATCAGGAAGCGAACCCGAGAGGTGAGAGACAAGCGGCGCAGAGTGTCCAGCAGCACCGACATCTCCTCGCGCTTGTTCTCTGTCGTCTTGGCGACCAAGAAGATGCGCGAGGCCGCCACGTCTGGCTCCTCCCCTTGTCCGCGCTCTGCGAAGATGATGTCGTCTGCAAAGTGAGCGAACTGCGGCTCGTGCAGGAAGGAGTGGCGCAGAGTGCGGGTGAAGTTCTCGCGAGGCTGGCTGGTGGACTGGTTGCGGTCGGACAGGTAGCTCAGGTACGCCTCCAGCCAGCTGATCCGCTGGAAGCCTTTGGCATACTCCAGCAGGTCCCGCTGCACCGAGGCATTCCAGTAGGGGGCACTTTCATAGATGTAGAATCCAATCACTGGCGAGTAGGAGCTGAAGTACCGATGCTGTGCATGCGTGTACAACACTGTTGCTGTATCCGTGGCAACCAGTGCACTGGGATCAGAGCCCTGGGTCACCTGTTGGAAACAGAAATATATTTATTCAGTGACAATAAGAAGAATTTGCAATTAAAACTTCACTTTTTTGAGTTTGTCAAAGTATCTGGAAGTTTATAACCCAACGTTTTAACCCCTCATTCCTATTGCCCCTAATTTGGAGGTAATAGCATTTGTTCCAAGAGACTCTAGGGATCAATGGGCGGTGAATATGATATGACACAAGGAAAGCCAATTGATCTTGGTAATTTTTGTAAAGTAGGAAATTTAAAAAATAAGGTAGAGGAGTATTGAGCTTCAAAGTCACCAAAGGTTGCCCATATACCAATATAATCAACAACAATTACAGATCAACTGGCTGTAGATACCATGTCCAGATGACCCGGAGTCATCTGACTAACGGTCAATTGACTAAGGCTCAGGTACGCCTGTTGTTGATTTGACGCTTGCAGCCTTTGGCAAAGGAAAGGCTACTTTGCCAAACCTTGTTTAGTCTGCTTTGCTCAAACTCTAGCTTGTTTGCCTAGAAAGTCCAGCTCGTTTTGGGAGGTATGAATGTGTGATCAAACTCTGATGCAGACAAACAATGTCCCCAGGGGTCTGTATCCTGTATCCTGCATGTTTTAGAACATGCAGGAAGCCAACCCTGGTATTGACCATCTCTTCAACCTAACAATGTTCTACAGAAGCCTAAAAATGAGCCATCATTTGATTTTGGTGTGTTGAACCAAGCATAGAACAAAGACATGCAGGATACCGGGGCCCTTGATCACTGATTTTGGACACCCCTGACTTAATTGTTCACAGTTGCCACAACATCAATGACCTTTCCAGCGCAAGACCAACATTTACTGGTGATAAAGAGAGGATTAGGACAAACAGAAAAACCTCAAACCATAGCACCACTCCTGAGGCTTGTAGCTGACAAAGCAACAGTTGAAAGAAGCCAACCAAATCTAAGTAATTATTATCAAAACCTAAGTTACTTTACAAGCCATTCTTAAAAATCTTGGTTTTCACCAAAAGGTGTTACGAAATGTGGAGGTGAGTTGCAAAGACCTTGTTCAGATCATAATGTGTTTGTGTCTCACCTGAAGAAAGCCCATCAATCCAAAGGAGATGTAAACCAGATACAGTAAAACTACGAAGGGTTTGACGTAAGTGTTGGTGATCCAGTCTCCATAGCAATGTCGAACACATCCCAGTAAAAGATGGCAGTCCTGAGGATGAGGATCTGTGGTTGTTGTTGGATGAGTGTGATGGGGCGAGTGTGTTTGTATGGAGTTAGCCGTGTGTCCATGAACACCAGAACTGTTTGCCATATGAGTTAGGTTAGGATTTGGCATATTAGGCGGGTTGGTTGATTGCGTCTCATCTTGGTAACGGGTGTACATCAAACACCGGTACCAAGCCGGTTTCGAGTCCAGCCGGTCTGGCTTTGGTACTCGCCGACAGAAGCAGCCATGTCTATACCTCGTCTCCAAGTAGCCTGTAAACACCAGGCAGGAGCTGTAAAAGGACAGCATGTAGATATAGCTGATGGTGATGGCAAGGACGGCGTTGCGGCAGAAGAGGCGGACGGCCTCCATGTTGGTGAGCGGCGAGGCAGCCAGACCCAACGTCATCAGGTGGATCATGGTGGAGCCGGAGAAACGCAGCATGACATCCTCAAAGACGCTTGCCACTCGCTCTTTTACGTGCTGATCCTCCCGCGTTCGCCTCCATGACGACAACATCTCAAAGGAGCCGAAGAGACCGTGGCCTGTTGGAGACGGCAACGAGAATTAAAATCTACACCCAATTACACAAAAAACCCAGCAAAATGCCAAGTAAAGAACATTGGATATGCCAAAAAGACAGATTTTGTTCCCATGTTTTTGGCGACTATAAAAGATTTTCTCAACTGGAAAGTAAATAGCTGTTCACCAATAAGTGTTACCCTCAACTGTTCAAAAAGGTCAATTAAAGCAATATTAACAGCCACTTTAAACAGATGGCGTCAAAGCCAGCCAATTCCCATCAAATTGGCCCCTCTGGACATTTTGGTTTCACTCTAGTTTCATGTTATTTGAGACCAATCATGTCATCGCACCAGGAAGTTGAAAAACTGTCACACCTCGAGTCTGTTTGAAGCAGAGATGCATGAAATGACGAATGTAACACACCATGAAAAGCAGTTTTCCCACAACTTCCACAACCACTCTTGGTAAGTGAATCTGCAGTGAAATATATTAACACATTTAAACTCAAAATTCAAATTAAACCTGCTTTTTTCTCTCCATTCATAAATATGAATATTTGAAATTTAAATATTACAGTAATCCATTCATGCTCATTCTCACGTGCAAGCATTCACATAAATATTTATACTGTATATGTGGAACAGATGGTTTTCATTGGCTTTTTTTTTTACACTTTGGTTGCCATGGCGTCCATGAGTCACCAGTGACACACGGACACCCTTCTTCCTGTGGCGAGTTCACCATGGCAAAACACTTAACACCTTAGCAGAGCCACATTGTACTGACACTTTAATGTGGTGGCAGGAGAGAAAAGTGTGGGAGAAAGATCTGCAGAGTGTGTGAGTGTCAAAATGACACAAGTGTTAAATCCATGTTTCCAGGAGAGACCCAGAGCGCAAGGAGAAGATGAGGACAGCACTTAGCGCACAAGATGGTTTTTAGCAGAAAAAACACACAGCATTTTAACTCATGTATATTTACAACAAAATATTAGTAGACAATAGTTACTAGATGAATGTCTGAGCAATAATACCATAATAACTGACTATATGACTTACACATACAAAAAATATTTATAAAAGAAATTATATGGTTGTTTAAAAGTGCTCCTTTTCTAACTCATGTAATTGTGTTGCAATGCTAACACTAGCTTGTACATAAACCGTTACAAGTAGCAATTATGTTTTACTCAGTGTTTTTATTTTTTCCTTTCTCTAAACAATTACTAAATCACAAACAGTCCTACAAGTCTGGAAGCACTATACTTTTGGGTTTTTTCTTCAGGGTAGAGGGTGATGAAAGCTAGCATTACCTCATATTAAACAAGGAGTAAAAAGTGGTGATTTTGTATACTTATTTTTATTCTTGTCTTTCTCTATATATTCCTCATAGCAGCTACTTAGTCATAAACAATCCCACAAGTTTGGAAGTAATGTTTTTTGTTTGTTTGTTTGTTTTCTATGGGTGGAGTTCAAAACTAACTTCTACTTTTAGCTGCTAGCTCTGAGAACACTAGCATTAGCTCATATTTAACAAGGAGCAATAAGTGCATTGTATTATATTCTTGCCTTTTTCTGTTTTCCTCTTAGCAACTACTAAATTATAAACAATCCTACAAGTTTTGAATAATTCAAAACTGTAATTTCTCTAAATACTTGTACTTGCTAGCTGTGTTGTAGTGCTAGCATTAGCTTTGTCACAAGGAGCAACAATTAAAGATCCTGGAAAAGATGTGGGGTTTTTTGTCCTACTCTAAGCAATTAAACCATAAAATATCCCACAAGTCAAGATTTGCAATTTAAGCATAAACCATCCATTTTGCTAACTTAATCTAGCACCAGTGCTAACACTTGGCATGTACATCATGTGAACAGGTGATTGCGTCCTAGCTGTCTTATTTTTGGAGAAATGACAACAGAAAGGAGCAGGAGAGAAGAGATAATTATTTCCCGACTTACAATTGAACACACTGGACTGAACAGCACATTATTTTTAATAGGGAAACATCAGACAGAGAAATGTGATTGTGGGGAAAATGAGACAATAAACATGTTATTTTGCATTGATTCAGAGAAACAAGTTAATTAAGAACCTTAGTAACATGAAAATTAAATTGGACATTGTTGATTTATTGCAGATAAATTCAGGAAGTAGAGGATATGAAGCTATATCTAATTTATTTTTATTTCATTATTAATTTTTGTCATGTGGCCACACATCGGCTGGTGGCAGTAATGCTTACCTAATATTTTTGCCAACCGCTAATAAAAATCAAGAAGAAGAAGAAGCATCTGTCTTATTTTTCAGTTTTACTCTCCACGTTTGTTCCTAAGAAATAATAGGAACAAACGTGTTCCTATTACACACGTAATAGGAACACGTTTCTATTACGTGTTCCTATTACGTAGCCTGCTATTCACAGGCTGCTATTTTTCAATATCTTCCTTTAACACCCCTTGTTGCCATTTAGTTTGAACTTTTTGACCATTCTAACCTGAATACTTGTAAGGAGGAACAAATATAGATTCAATTTTAGCCGTATTTTTCTTATCATTGAATTTAAAACATGTTAGTATTGTGCTTTTTAAAATAATGTTGGTTTTCGCTGCTGCTGCTGCTTTGAGAAGTTACTATAAAGTCAATATATTCCAGACGCCATAAGGAGGCCAGCAGTTTTCTAATCACTTCTCATTTGCATCTTTTCCTCATCTCTCATCTCACTTCATCACTAAATTAGCTGCTAAAACGAACCTCGTCTCAGCTGCATTTATGTGGATTAATATTTTATGCAGGATTTCGGAGACACTTCATGTCTCTTTATGCACTTTTCCTGTTCACTGCAATTATTTAAAGCTTCACTGGAACCTAATCAGATTTTGTTTTGTATTCTGGTCAGCTGCCCTCTTTGTCACCTTGTAGAAACAATTAAACTTAATTTAAGATCTAATCAGAATCTCCTTGATTTACTACGTTTCTGCACACAAACAAGGAATTTAATTTCAGTTTAATTTTGCTCTCAATGTAGGCATTTTTAATGCGAGTAATAAAAACAGTTACGTTTTAAGGAGTTCAATATATTTTAGGCAAATAGTTTCAGCATTTTGAGATTTTTATTATGTATTGAAAGAGTAAATGTATTGAAGACTTAGCAACAGAGAAATGAAGCTTAATTAAATGGCAAAAAAAAATAAAATAAAATAGGAGCAAGTTGAGAATTTTACGGCGCCCCCTGGTGGACATGAACTTTCTTTTGCGGTCTCTGGTCATTTCATGCGGCGTAACTGAAAACTGAAAGTCTTTCTGCTGTAATATGAGGTTTTTAAAGGTTTAGATCTCGTTGGTGAGATACCTGAAGTTTTATATATTTTTTAGGATAGAAATGCACCACAAACCAAGATAAACAGAAACTATTTGGACTATTTCTGAGTTATTATCGCGGGGTAATACGTCATCTGACAGTTTCTATTGTGTCTTTTTTGTGTTGGTTAACAAAGGGCCGTTTTCATCTCAACCTTACAGAAACAAACATAAAGTGAATAAATCAAATTTCAATCATTTTTTTGCCAAGGAGTTAAGAATATATAAACATGTTTTCAGATTCTCTATAAATGTGCATATATTTGAAATTTTAAATTGACATTCATGACTGTATTGAAAATAGACCAGAAAATATTGCAGTAAGCATATTGCGAGGGAACATAAAATACATTTTATCCCCCTGTCCCCTAGGGGGCGCCGTAGATTTTAACAGAAAGACTAAAGAATAAAAATAAAAACCAGGGCACATTTATACAGAGGCAGTTATTATGAAAACAGCTGAGTGATTACAAACAAGCTGCAGCTGGAAAAGAAAGAAAGGTAATGTTCAAATGAGTAACTAAAAGTGCAAAATAATCTACATGTCAAAAACCATCAACTGTCAGAGAAAAGGAAAGATAAACCTTTAAACCATGTTCAATTTTTATGTTGTTTACTAAAACAACGAGAGATAAACCTGCATTTAAAAAATAGGAGACCCTGTAATGAAGGTTAATGTAAATTAGTGCCTCAGAAAAAGGATCAGCAGTTACATCCTGTATTTTATCAGTGTGCACACAGAGCTTCATGTTCATCCACTCATGTTTAATTTTCCTTCATTTGAGGTTTGACTGACACTCTGTTCATTATATCTGTCAATACCCGATGTGAGTCAGCCGTGTTTGACGGTAAACAAGCTGCAGCTCAGCATGCAGACGACTGGATCTGTTAGCAAATATGGAGTTTACTCTGCAGGGAACCACCAAATTAACCAAAAATCTAATTTTAAACAATAAAAGGGGAAGTTGCAGTAAGTGAAGCACAGAAAAACCTTCCTAAACATTCATGCATGGTGCAGGAATATATTTATTAAATAAAACCTTTTGATTCTGCTCCAAATCCGCATTAAACAGCTGCAACACCAGAAGCCTGTTTTCTTACCTTTGCTTTAGTTCTGAATTTGCCTCAAGTAAGAAAATGTGTCATTTGTTTCGTCCTCCGCCCCCTCAGTGAGTTCCTGTCCTACAGCCTGTCAATCATTTTGACGATCTGTTTAGTTTGAGACGGCGTTCAGCCACAGGACTCTGCAAAATAAGTCCCACGAGTTCCAGAAGAGGAGCACAGCTGCAGCATCAACGTGCTTTGTAAGAATACTCGTTTAACACAAACACTGATGTATTTCAAAGGGGTTTTATATGATAAACTGATGCAAAAACTGTCCATACCTGTACATTTAAAGAAAAACTAATTTATTTGCATTTGTATTTACTCCAATGAGTCAATACTTCAAACCTCAACCCCAGTTTTAAGACTCCTGCAGCCTCCAACAGGTTTACATTCAGATTTGGGCTGATATCCAATATTACTATTATGGATAGTAAACGATATTTAACATTATATATATTTCGCTACCATTTTGACACCTTTTGGGAAAAAGGCCCACCAGAAATAAATCAAAAATAAATAGCAGTTGTTCAAACAGGCCCAGTTTTATTAATCAGATGATAGCAATATCTTAAAAAATGACTAATATCGACCGATACCAAGGTTGACGCCAATAAAAAAGTGTTTGGTAAAAAGTACAGAGTAACTGATCACTCATTTAATATTAGAAATTACATCATCAGTTGGCCAAAATATAAAGTTAAGTGGAAATTCTGGTATTTTAAGGACCAAAATGAAAATAATTCATTTAAGTAA